>NC_049908.1:6094076-6370568 GCF_001411555.2 Juglans regia | reverse complement strand
TTTTTTCTATTGTGCATATCTATAATTTTGATATTTTGTTTTGGACTTCGAAATATTTTTACATTTAATTCCAGATCCAAGAGGTTTTACCTCAGATCCCTCCGTTTAATTTTTTTATCATTATAAATTTCAAAATATTTATACTTTTAACTCTAAATCTGAGAAGTTCTGATTCAGGTCTGTTGGGCTACAAATTTCCTATCTTATTTTTTTATTATTATTTAACTCTTTTTGTTGTTATTGATCATATAGTTCTTTTCCTCCATTTATTTTGTTTCCTAGAGAATTTAACAGATGTTCATGGATCTCAACAAGTATTCTCTACATCTGAATGATTTTGTTTGTTCTTTTATTTTAGAACATGTGTTTGTAAAAGCTGGAATTTTTTGTACATCTCTGGATCCGTTATTTATTTATTAGACTTGTTATTATCTCAAATCTGAAATATGAGATGTTTTTGTCTGAGATGGTAATATTATTTGCTAGTCAGATGTGCAGATTTATTTATTCTTTTTTGTAGCTATAATTTCTAGTTTTTACGTTATTATTTGTAGTTGTACTTTTTTTTAGTTGTAATGTCTACTTTCTTTGTCACGTATATGTTTATTATGTTATGAATTTACGTTTTAATTTTAGATTGTAAGTATTGGGTCTGAAATTATTCAAACTAAAATTTTTTAATTCTGTTAAGGTACAATTTGTTTTTAGTTTGTGATTTATTTTTTTTAGGGTGATGCTACAGCCCCCGCTGGGGGCTCCCGCTGGGGGCTGTAGGATTATTTTATATATTTTTTATTTAAATAATTTTTATATAAATTTTTTAACATTTTTTAATATTTTAAAAAAATAATAAATTTAAAATATTATTAAGAAAATATTTTTTTAATCAGAAAGTAAAAAAATATATATTTTCTTAATTACGAAGTAAAATAAAAAATATTTTTTTATAATTTTTTATTTTACTTCATGATTAAGAAAGTATTTTTAATAATATTATGATTTTTTTAAATATTTAAAATGGACATGCTACAGTTTCGCTGGGGTTCCTGTTGGGCTCAATATGTACTTTTTTATGTGTATTTTTTTAATTTATTTTTTATATAAATTTTTTTTACACTTTTAAAAAATAAAATAAATTTAAAATATCATTAAAAAACACTTTCTTAATCAGAAAGTAAAAAAAAATTATTAAAAAATACTTCCTTAATCACGAAGTAAAATAAATATTATTTTTTATTCTATTTCTTGATTAAAAAAATATTTTTAATAATATTATAATTTTTATTTTATTTTTTAAAATATTTAAAATTATTAATAATATTTATATTAAAAAAACTAAAATAAATAGATAAAAAAATGTTACATGCCCAGCGGGAGCCCCCAGCGGGGCATGTAGCATTTTCCTTTTTTTTAACATGTATGTGTACTATTTTATTAAAGCATAGAAAAGTTAATATTTAACTGAGCACAAATACAAACGGAAGCATACCGAGTTGATTCCGAAATTCAGAACTAAATTTAGATTTCTTATTCCAAATATTAATGTAACTTTTTATTGTTGGTCTTTCTTTTTATTTATTTATTTATTTCTAACAATCAATTATTGCATATAAATAAATAACTAAAGAAACAGTCAGAAATATTTAGTCCAGAATAATGAACATAAAAAAACGGAATAACGAACATAAAAAGACATATCTGTAAAACTGTAGAGCTGAGAGGCAAATTTAGAACCCAGAGCTAAGAAACAAATTTGTGAAAGTTGAAATAAGAGCACTCTATTTATAGTAGGGAACGAAGAGATGAAACCCACTCTTGTACGAAGCGGCAAGCGGTGAACAGGAAAAACAAAACCAGAATCTGATAAGTGCTAAACTGTAGGATATAAAGAAGATGAATATAATTTGGGTTGTGCTGTGCATCAGCCGGAAGCCGCAGCACACCACAGGTAAATTTTTTTTTTTTTTTTTTTCACTCAATAGAGAGAGTGTGCGGCGGCTGATATGCACAGTAGGCTGATATTTATATTTTTTGATATAATTTCTATACGTAGCAGAAAGCGGTGGAGAACACTAAAAACAAAAATCAGAATCTGATAACAGCAAAACAGTTGAAATTAGAGTAAAAAAATTTATTCTTATACGAAGCAATGGAAGCGGTGGGAAACAGGAAGAAATGAAAATCCAGAATCTTATAGAAGCTAGCACAACAGGAAAAAAAAAACCAAAATCTTATAGAAGCTAGCTCAAAAGCATAAATAGATGAAGAACGACAATAAGGCTTAAGGGAAAAAAATAAAGCAGGGGTAAAAATGGAAAGAAAAACATAGACATCCCAAAAAAAAAAAAAGGGTAAAATTGTAGAAATGAAAACAAAATGATAGAAAGGGAAAATAAATATAAAAGTAAGGGCAATCCTGACAAAAAAATATTATACGACAAAAAATTGAACGATAGCAACGGAAAAAGAATAGAAAAGTAGGGACAAAAAGAAAAAAAAAAATAAACCAAGACCTACTTGCATATTGGCACTTATTATATATAAAAGCAAGTTAAAAAATGTAAAACAGAAAAACAAATCAGGAAAGGGAAATGAAACAAAAGTATGGGCAAAAAAGGTAATTTTTTTTTTTTTTTTTTGAAATAAGATAAAAAAAATTAAACAAAAGAACATAGAGGGAAAAACAAATATAAAAATAGGGGTAGATTGAAAAAATAAATAAACCAAGAGATGCCTGCTTATTAACACTTATTATATATAAGATATAAAAGGTTTATGGATGGGTAATTTGGTCCATATAAGAAAAAGATCAGATATATAGTTCCGAACCCATAATTTTTATTTTATAAGAACTAGTTGTAAACCCACATGTACACTTAATGAAATGCGTAATTAATGAAATGTTTTGGGAAAGCATGAATCAAAGTGTTATTTATATAAGGCTTCTTCCATTAATTTCACTAACTTTGCACAGTCCAAATATTCATGTAGAATTAAATGTATGTAAGAAGATCGATCGAGTTTACATCCTTTCCTAGACAATTATATATACCAAATTAGTGTTATATCAATAACAATATCTACTCTTTTTCCTCCAACATGCTTTGGACAGCTAAAAGCTGAGACATGGCATATATAGGAAAGAAGGGCTCTCAGTCTTTTCAGTGCATGCGCTAAACGTATGGTTTGTGATAATGAATATATAATGGACGGACGGACAACATGAATCTCAGCGGAATAATCCCAATTTCTCCATCATTAATCCTCTACGTACCTTCAAAGTTCAAACCATCCCCATTAAAAAATTATAATGTGCTCTTACTGCTCTTCCATTTCTTATTGCTCTTCAACCTCAATTTTTAATCCAACTTTTACTTTCTGGTGTAATTGGGTAGTACTAGATGGCACCCCAGAATATCATCCAACGTTTACTGATCATGATCCGCAAAAGCTTTAGGGCTACTGCAGTGTTGGCCTGGGTGTTCGAGTTGATCACACTGACCATGGAGCTTCTTGGTGATAATACTGGTCGTTTTGACAAATTTTCTGCCATCTTTTCTAACCATGGACAGTTGCTTCTTCACCTTATGGGATGTCCACGTACATCAAATTTAAAGACAGAAACTTGGCATTTGGCCGCAGTGGGTACTGCTATTTCTGGCTTATACATGAAAATGGGCAACCAAGTTGGGCGCCCGACATTGTATGCGACTAATTTTGCTCCTCTGTCTTTGTCATATGCCCACTTCGGAGTTGCTGTTCTGGATTTTGTTTATAGGGGACATGGATCCACGTACGTGTTTGCCCTAGTTGCTTTTGTCTTGGCCACCTTGGCCTTGATCCCTACCCAAGCATATCATCCATGGTTTCCAGCAAGTCAGTTGCCTCCTCAGCAAGCAGAGACTACTGTCGAACCATATGCGACGGCCGAAACTGCTCGACAGCTTGAAAACGATGCAGTTGAGGTCGAAAATCCGGTCTTAGCCTCTTTATCATCTCCAGCCCAAAGTATGGACAAGCTTGAGAGCGAGATTCATTGCCTTCAATCTCGCTTGGGGTTGCTTAGGTAAGAAATTATGATATTCATCGTAAAAACATGAAGATCATGAAGATGATCAAGGAATTCATCGATCATGGAGGCCAGAAATCGAAGCTCTGGGTAAATTTGTTATAAGTGTGGTAGAAAACACAGATGCGGGGTAACCCAAAACTGGGACTCGCATGACAACCTTAATTTGTGTGTCGGTTTATCAAAATGTTCCAATCTCGTGTCTAGAAGTAGTGCTGATCTTTTTCCTTGACATGCCATTGAGAATGTTTGATCACAGTCTAATCATTATTAATTAATCGAATAGGAGTATTCTGCACAATGCTAAGCTGGAGGCAGGAGGTCATGAACCACATGCTCTTATCTATATATATATATATATATATATATATATATATTTTAAAGAGGACGGAACCCCAATTTTATTGATTGCCCTCACTTTTGGCGGAGGAAAACCGTAGTTACAATCAAGACACCTGGGAGGTACAAAAAACTAAATCTAGAAAAAGAGCACCCAGGCATCAAAACCAGTGTAACTATAAAGAGTACAAGCCTTAAGAAAGATATATAACCTACTTCCGATAAAGCCGAAGAGGGGAACCTGCAAAAAGCCAAGTACACAAGAACAAAGAGACGCAAATACCAAGATAGCAAAATTAGACAAGCAAATAACGCAAAACAAACTTGGCAAGAGACTTATGATATCCTCAGGTAGGGCATACCCAATTTGTCCATGCGGAGAAGACTCCTCAATAGGCTAGGCAGCATGTGAATATCAGACCAATCAGAGTTCAAACCTTCAGCCCCACACTTAGCTAGAAAGTCAGCCACAACATTGCCTTCACGAAAAATGTGAGTTACTGTATACTCCAGACTATTAAAATGTTCTCGTAAACCCAAGGGCACAGAGTAAGCCAGAAGTAATCTCTCATCCTCATCCCGAATAACACCCCCAGCGCCAGAGGTTCCAGGGTTCCCGAAACTACTACCATCGGTATTGAGTTTTACCCAGCCCTGAGGGGGCCAGTGCCATTTTACCACTCGGACCCTCTTGGGCTTAGGGAACAAGACTGTGATATCCAGTCTATGCAAAATATTCATGTCCTGGGTGGAAAGAGAACTCACTTTCATGATCTGGTCTATGATGCGCCGGAGCCAAAGTTTAATAGCGTGCCAAACCGACTCTGTTGAGTGAGCCTTATCTTCATACAGAGCTTTACAGCGCCTCTCCCAAAGTTTCCAAGAAATAATGGAGGGCAGAAGGCCAAAGATGGTTCTAACCTGTGAAGACTTACCCGCACGACAAAACTAAAAATTAATTTGATCCTTCCAAGTGCAGAAAGGGGCCATATGAACCCCTAGATGAGAGGCCGCTAGACGCCAAATGTGTCTAGCAAAATCCCCCGTGCAGAGCACATGGTTCAAGTCCTCAGTATGACCCTTTTGACAACAATTACATTTAGAGGCCATTGAAACACCCACCATACTAATATTCTCGTCAACACTGAGACAATTATTAGTAGCCTTCCACATCATGATGGAAATCTTCTTGGGAAGATTAGTATGCCATATCCACTGAGCCCAGGGTAAAGGGGGCGCCCGAACCCTTATACAGTCCCAGGCGCTCTTAGTAGTAAAATTGCCCTCCTTATCCTTCAGCCAAACAAGCGCATCTTCACCCTCCTTCCGTCTAGCCAAAAACTCATAAAGTTTATTGGCTTTCTGATGGCCCACTAAACTGTTCAGAAGAGAAATATCTCACTCATTCTCAATGCGGCACTCATTTATCTTAATCAATGGGTGCTCAGTCACAGGAAATTGAGCATAGAGAGGACCTTCGTTGTCCCAATTGTCATACCAGAAGGAGATATTACCTTCCTTCACAATCCATTTGGAGCTATTTATCACCTCTGGAATACTACGGACAATAGCTTTCCAAAAGCAGGTCCCTTTAGTAGGCTCTAGGAGGGATAAGTGATTTCCTTTAACATATTTACCTCTAAAAAATTCCGCCCAAAGAGAGTTGCCCTTAATAAGATTCCAGGCAAGTTTCATGTGTAAGGCTCCCTGAACATCCCCAAAGTCCCTAATACCCAAACCACCTTCATCCGTAGGTGTACATATGTGCTTCCAAGAAATCCATTTCCTCCTGCTCTTGCCTCCCGATTCACCCCAAAAGAAAGAGCTTAGAAGCTTATTCAGGCTACGTATCACCATTTTGGGGACATCTAAAACAGCTAGCAGGTGGGTGGCCATGCTAGATAAAACATGACGCAACAGAATAGTTCTTCCACCAGCAGAGAGAATCTTCATCTTCCATCCTGCAATCTTCTTATTCACTTTGCCCAGAGTTAATGCTAACTTGCCAATATTGTTGTACAGTAATTTATAATGAACATGCCTTGTGATTATAAACCGTGGTTCAGAAAGATCTTGCTCTCTACCAATTTAGCTGGTTAATTGGTTGTAGATCTCTTCATGGGTTAATGTCTGGAAAAAATCTATTTATCATCCCCAACTCCCATCATCTCATAATGTGGTGTTAGATGATAGGTTCACAAGTAAAATGTAATAAATAATTTTTCATCACATAATGGCACATCATAAGATGATGAAAGGTTGACAGAAGTTGAGATGATGAGTAACATTATTCAATTAAGAACATTTTTGTAAACTAACTTATAAAAATAACATCATTTTATATTAATTCTCTTATCTTAAAACATGATTGTACAAAAAATTGTAAAAAAAAAATGTATAAGAATTGTATAAAGAATGGTAAAAAATGTCGCGCTACACTTGTTTGATTTCTAAGAAAAAGAAGACAAACTTTTGAGGCATAATAAAGGAATTTACTATTCATAAGCCACTATTCATTCTCACATTCCACACCTATAGCTTTTCCATAGGGTATTAGGGTGTTTTTCATTAGATATGTAAATATTTTTCATAGAATTTAGTATAATAGTGACTGATGAAAAGAATTTTTCTCAAGTTTATCATAAGGACTACCATCTTGACTTACCTTTGATGGACAAAAAAAAAAAAATCAACTAATTTATCCTATTAGATAAATGAACGCATAAGATTGATTATAATGATAAATAAATTGATTCATAAATAAATTTAATGATAAATAAATTGATTCAAAGAAAATATAATTGAATTATTGCCGAAATGATTATCTAAATTAATTTTTCTAAAAAATTGTTGAGTCTTCATTTCGATTAAATGGCTATTTACACTATCTATCAAGTATAAAATAAAATTATTAATATCCCAAATTGTAGAACATGAGATATTTTAGTCAATTTTCCTATTAATTTGTACCGCATTCTTTTAAGTGCAACAGTTACAACATGGATTAACTACAGAAATAGAAGATATGGGGTGGGGGTGGGTGGCTAGTGGCTTGAAAAATTCAACAAAACATCTACATGGAACTCAACCGAACCACGACAAAGTGCACAAAAGGAGGGCTATAAATATGATCATAAAACGAATTATAAACCCTCCCAAGTGGCCGGCTTCTTCCGGTACGCAGGATACGGTGATTGCTCCACTGCTAACAGCCTCCAAGGGAATAATAGCTAAAAACTATATGTATTAGCCAAGCTATACTACAAATTCTTTTTTTTTTGTAAGTGGCGAAGCTAACACACTACGTTGAAGAAGAAAACTCCTAAAATGCTGGTCTTTAAATGAGAGAGATTCTCACCACTTTCCTGTTTAGGAGCTTAATCTTTGCGATACCTTGCCCAAAAACCCTTCTTCCTGGCAGAGTCGCTCTCTGACAGGGACCTACTCCATTTGGACCCAATAGAGAAGTGCCTCCTCAAGAATGGCTTGGCAAAGGAGCTCCTAGTGCTGGAACTGGATCCCATCGTGGGAACTTTTCCTTTATGTTCAGAATCTTTTTGGCGATCAAAAACATCAAAATCACCATCGAGGTAACTATCCACGACCCGGTTTTTGGATTTCTTATGGTTCTTGGACTTTGACTCTGCTTTGGACATCTTTGAGACTTCCTTCTCTCCAACCATACAAATTGGGCAAGATGGGTCATACCGGTCAGCCTCTACTGTTATAGTCTCCAGGCACTCGGCATGGTAAGCATGCCCGCAGACCAACACAGAAGCCACTGGGACCTCATTGCAACGGCTACTCCATGAAGATCTCTCTGTTAGGAGCTTTGAGCAGACCCCACAATAATGTAATTCTACAGAGGGCGAATATGAGAACCTGCTGCTAGATCCACTTATCTTGCAACGGCCAGAGCCAAAGTGTTCACTGTCAAAAGACCACCTTTCTCTTTGTGAAGAGGCCACAAGTTCAGAAAAGGTGCGGATAGACCAACCATCAGAAGATCCAAATTGAGATCCTGTGGCTAAGTCATTGCTGCCAGTGGAGAGTACAAAAGATGGTCTTCCTTCAGATATTGAGTTGTTATTTGGTGATTTCGATCGCAAGATCCGACTATCAGAGACCTGTCTCAACAGCTGGTATCCTGGCGAACGACGGGCTCGTCTTGATGGGGTTGCGTTAGGAAGAACTGGATAAGACTGGGTAGGCAGGTAATCAACAGACGGTGCTGAAAAAGCTGAAATCATGGATAAAATAGAAAGATTTGGCGCAGCTGAATCTGCAATTTCTGGTGATTCTGCTATGCTCTTCACCTAAGAGAGAATAAAAAAAATTAGGAATAATCCAAGAATGAGGAAAGAAAATGTTTGAGCACTAGGAATCCAACTGCAAAGCTCACTAAACATGATCACATTTGTTTCAAACGTACCTCTGCAGAAAAAATGCTTGCTGCGGACAGATCTGCACCAAGAACCAGAACATCAGTGGACAGAGGATGCACGCACAAAAGGACATCAATCCACAAACGAAATCACTATCTGACAGTGTATTATGAAATAAAAATGGGGAAGCCTGATTGTAGTGTTAAATGAGATGGACGTGTGAAGTCAAACCAACGGATTATGCACCATTAGATCCAGATTATTACGAGTCATGGCACCATTATAGATTTCAAATGATGAACAGCTTTACAGACCACTCAATTTTTCTTCTGTTGTCTGTCAGTAATGAAAACTTGAATGACAAAAATTTATCAGAAATAAATTAAAAGTGCACTCGGAACATTAGTCTTTACACATAGAGAAAGGCCTACATATCAGAACTAATTCTGGGAAAGCAATATTTGTCTCAGGTTTTAGTAGTATAATTTGTTTTTTTGAAAAAAAAAAACCTATAATTTATACCATTTGAGCCATTGCATTTGGTTTGGTGAATCTGATAATACGATCATTCTTTACCTATCAAAAATATCAATAAGATCATTCGTACTCATGCACTTTATTTCCTATGTGATACCTGATTGAGTGAGAATTCGCTTCGTTTGAAATCCATGGCTACTGAAATGGATATTCATTGTTGATTTGTGGATATACTAACATTAGAAAAAGTATGCCATAGTATGTACTATGCTACACAATTGTTTTAAATTTGTTCCATAGCAAAATAATTGGACACATGCGTTGTGTAAGGTGCACATGATATATCTTATCAAATATACTTATCAAAAATATTTCTTGCTTTTCCCATAACAGGATAAACAGAAGTGTGCAAAGTTCATGAAAACAAAAAGATCCATTCAGACATATCGTATGTTGGTTTCGAGCTTATATGATCTCAAAAATTATGAAGAGAAGTAAAATCTCATTAGCCCCTTGCTTGAAAGAAAAAGGAAAAAAAAAAACGAAGAAATGATTATGACGCAAAGGGAAAAGGTGAAGGCAGATGGAAACTTATAACATATAAAAAATTTTATGTATGCAGGGGCAAATGTCACATTTTGTACAGATAGACTATAATTTTGTATTTGTAGTTTCTACAATAAATTTTTTTACTTATCTTAGCACATGTTCTTCTGTCTAAACAAAGCATCTTAGATGGTTATTAAGAAATTATCAACTGTAACTTCCATTTTAAATAAAATGTATAATATTCCCTATATACTGCAATGTTGTTGTGTCTTTTTCATCATCTAGTGTCAGGGAAAACATAATTTCAGCTAAATTGCATTGTCAAAGGCTAGTGGAAATTCAACACGATGCCCCTACTGCAAATAACTAGTTTCCTAGGACAAAATGGCTCAAATGGCGTAGACAAGGAGTGAATAAAGCAAAAAAAAGTTTGGAGTATGATTTTAAAAAAAGATAGAACAACTGAAGTGATTCACTTTGATGCCTTCAAACAATGCCTTGCAGGCAAACTATGCATTCCAGGGATTTACCTGAATGTGGAGTCATCAGATTCACATCCACTCCCTCATGGACAGGAGACTTCAGAGAGGTGGGTGTTCCAAAATTCTCCATAAGGCTTCCCCCATCAGACAAATTACCTCTTTCAGAACCTAAAGATCCCTTTAGCTCCATGCTTACATTCCTGCTGATTCCATGGGACACCTGATATGACGGATTCTCAATTTTGCCAGCCACATGCCCTCTATCCCACCGGAAGCTCCATGATGGTGAATCTATGGGATTCCTATGCAGAGCTTCACCTCCAGCTCTGTGGGGTATAGTTTGATCCCTTGCGGCAACACAACAAGCTGAACCCATGATGAAAACCTACGGCAACAGCTTCAGATTGCAAGAGACGGCACAAAGTGTAGAATGGACTACTACTAGTTTATCCTGATTTGCCCAAAAATGTCAACATCAAGCTAGAATTAAGACCGAAAAAAAAACGGGTCAAGAAAATTTAATGATGGGCAAGGTAAGCCCTTTCAGAAACTGATATCTAATGGAAGGAGGTAAACCAAAATAAACTACAAAGGACTCAACAAAGTATAGGGTCGAACTATTTTCTCGCCCTCAGCATTCACAAGAAGCATATCAACATTCATGTTCACAGCACAAGGACAATGGAGTATCTCAAAGATTTATTCTTTAATATGCTATACTTAGGGATGGTTCCCCGTTTATGTTTCTCTAACTTCACTTTTCAGGACTTCTTGATCTTTTCACTTTCTACTTGGGTTTACAGGAAGTATACTCCCTGTGAACTTGCATTGTACCTTTCTGATCATTAATAAAATTGATCTTATAGAAAAGTCATGGTAAAGCATTTGCCATCTATGTTTAGAGTAAGATTTACGTCACTATCAATTAGTAAGAAGCTTAAAGTCCATAAACCTCCTATCCAGTTCTTCCGTTCGAAACTCGTAACCAAAATGTCAAGCCTAGTTGTTTTGAAGTAATTGGGAAGACATGGGAAATCCCTTATTTTCGGAGATAAATTGATTGCAAGATCTCCGAACTCAAAGGGAATAAATAAAAGTCAAGAGCACATCGATACTGTCATAAAATAAATATGTAAGCAAATAGTTTTTTTTTTTTTTTTTTTTGTAAGCAAATAGATAAATACACGGAACAAAACGAAAAAGCATTACGTAATTGCAGGAAGTTCCTGTAGAAACCCCCAATAAATCGCAACTTATAAACAAAATTCCTCCATCAATCTGAAGAAAGAAAGCATAAAGAGGGAGGGGGGGAACGTAGTGCTTTCAAACTGTCTAAGAATCAGGTTTTTTGCGAACACCAAGTAGCACAAACACCAGGAACAATGCTTGAAGTGAAACGTACCGTCTGAAGCTAGGGATTCGGAGAACGATTGGAGAGAGAGCTTTTCCGTTCTCGCAAGAGCGAAGGACCAAGCGAGGCCAGAGAGAGAGAGAGATTCAAACGGTGTGAGAATATGACGGCGGCCTGCGGATTTGTTTTGGCGGCATAGAGGAGGCGCCGATGGTCACGACGGAGTTATGGAGGCTGTAGCGATGTGTTTGTGTGAATGTGAGGGAAACGCCATGGGGAATTGTGCGACGTTTCTCTGTTTAACTTCTATCTCTTTCTCTCTCTTAGTCCTTTTATTTTCTTTGGCAGCAAAAAAATGAAAAAGCAGGAAGTCATGGCTGCTTTCTTCTCCACCTCGTGCAGTGCGCACGACGCGTTCGACTCTGTACCGCTTTTTCTGCAGAAGACGACGAAGGCACATTTGGGCCCCAATAGCCCAATGGGCTCCATGTGAATGGATCGAGATAAAAAAAATACATCGACCCTATACCACAAACATAGGAGACGCCGAGACGGATAACGCTGTTTCGGATTAGTCCAACGTACAGAAACAGAGAGGGAGGAAGGGCTCACTCGATGGCACACAATTCCGGCCTCAACGACAGAGACGCAAACGATGAAACATAGAGAAGATTAGTGGAGAACCGTAATAGTAACTTCAGAAGAGAGTACCGTTGCGAGGACTTTGGTTCGTCGAGTCCTTGTTCGAGGTAATTTCTCTACTTTTATGATCAGAAATGAAAATGGGGTTTTGTATTTTTTTTTTCCCCCGTACAGTCATTGTTGATGTATTGAGTTACTTCTTTTGTTCTTTTCTTTTACCGGAATGTGTATATATTTTCTCGATTACGGTTTGGGAAGGTAGACAGGGAGAGAACTTGGGATGCGATGGTGAATAGAAGGTATTGGTCCAAAGTTTGGACCTTTGAAACTGTTTTAGTTTTGAAAGCTTGTAGATCGATAACTTATTTCATTCTTGCAAAATTTGGGTTCAATAAGGTGAGGGGAATCCGCCAGTGGAATTTCGTTGAATCCCAGCGATTGCATTCAAATTCAACTGCATGGACTTTTTAGTTTCGTCGAACTTTTTTCTGGTGTATATATAGAAAGAGAATCGATGTACTTCTAGTTTGCTTGTTGATCTTTTTTTTTTTTCCTTATGATATTTGTTTTAACAGGTAATTCGTTATGATGGTAAATGGATGCACTATGCCCTGTGGGCGTGATTTTATGAATTCCAGGGTGTGTAAACCCACCATAGCCCGTGGCTCATTTTCCACATGCATTCCTTGTCTGCCTGCTATGGCCACATTGCCAAGCTTGAGTTCACGGGGATCTCGCCAGGAGGGTAAGTCTTGGTTGGCTATAGACACATGAACGTCTTGTCTTGTATTCTTTGTAGCCTATATTATTTATCGTTCTGATGATGATCTAATTCTTTAGAGCAGCTCAAATGACTTCTGATATGTTAGTTCTTAATTATAGGTAAGCCACTCTTTCACCTTTCGGCTGCCTCAATCCCACTTTTAAGTGGGGATCAGGGTAGCCTTCTACGTGCACTCCCCTTGTTACCAAGGCGACTCAAACATCATATGACTCCTCGAGCATCCAAGGATGTTCCATACAGTTTCCGCTACCCTCCAATGACCAAGAAGCCAAGATGGTGGTGGAGGGCATTGGCATGCCTCCCCTATTTAATGCCACTTCATGAGACATGGATGTATGCTGAGACGGCATATCACCTGCACCCCTTCCTGGAAGACTTTGAATTCTTAACATACCCATTTCTTGGAGCCATTGGGAGTCTGCCGAGCTGGTTCTTGATGGCATATTTTTTTGTAGCATATCTTGGAGTGGTGAGAAGAAAGGAATGGCCTCACTTCTTTCGATTTCATGTGGTAATGGGCATGTTGTTGGAGATTGCCCTTCAGGTGATAGGAACTGTAAGCCGTTGGATGCCGCTTGCTGTCTACTGGGGTAAAGTGGGGATGCACTTCTGGACAGCTGTGGCATTTGCGTACCTTTTCACTGTATTGGAATGCATTCGTTGTGCTCTTGCCGGTATGTATGCTGACATCCCTTTTGTATGTGATGCTGCATATATTCAAATTCCATATGATTAAAGGAGGGAAAGCATAAGATCAAATTCTGTTGTGTTTCCATTAAGTTAACTTTATTGTACAACCTACTTTGTGAGCAAAAGATGGAACTTCTTTTTATGGATAAGTTATACTTGTGCCATGGCAGGATCCTCTTTTAATTGTTAATTAGCTACGTTTGTTGTGATAGTTTTTACGTGTTAATATCTTGCTATGTTGTCAAGTGGTTCCAGTCCTGTTGAACTCTCTACTTGTGAATTCAGAGCTGGGTTCTGATAGCTGAATAGTAGATACTTGAACACTTCATGCCTTTACATCTCTGATTCTCCATTCTAATTATCATCTTATTCCAAGTGCTTTCCAGGATAATGGGGTGTATAGGTCGACCACATTGTCTTTTATATGTATGCACGCATTGGTTTTGACCTCCACCCAGACCTAATTAGTATGTTGCTTGTAGCTGAACCATACTCTGTGTTCTGTCCTCCACTGACCCAATTGGTCTCCACTCTCTACCCTTGCTCATTTTACAAGCAAGTTCACTGGATAAGACATTAGTACCAATTTGTAGTAGGCCTACCAACTCGGATAAACGGTTTTCATATGAAATATCGAATCCATGACTTTTAAGCTACAAGGAACTTTCTTGCAGCATTCTCATCGGGGATCGAGGGCTGTGGCAACCCTTTTATGTAATCAAGTATTGTTCAACTCTGAAATCTAGTTAAGCACAGGCAAGCTCAGGGTCCTACCTGATTGATGTCTTGAGTTTTGATCAAGTTGAAGGTCTGGTTTCTCAAAACTAGCAGAAGTTGGCACCTGAGACGTTCAGGTGGTTAAAAGGAGAGTGAGTTTGGATGAGGCTTGAAGGTTATCAATTTTGAAATGATAAATTTAGTAGTCAAAGTCGGAACATAACAGAAGAATGGATAATTAATAATTTAATTTCCCTTAGGCCTAGTTTGCTTTCAAGATTAAAACTCAAAACTTTGAAAACCTTAAAAACCTCTCATATCATCATTATAACTTTCTCAAATTCTCATACAAAATAAAATAAACAATTCAACTTTTTCAAATTTCAAAATAAAAATAATATTAAAAAATATATTTTAATAATATTTTATTCAAATTTTTAATATTTATCCCATCTCATCACATAAAACAAATAGGGCTCTGATGACACAGAATTCTCTCTTCTTCTTTTCGACCATCTTGTTTAGTTGTTTGGGTTGTAATTCCATGTTCTTAAGATCATGCATGGGCTTTTCTTCGGCTTTAAATCCAATTAAACGGTCGGCGGTAAACTGAAGACCTCAGACCTCGTTTGGAATATTGACTCATCTCATCTCATCGGAATTGAGTTTAAATTTAAGCCTAGCTTAACATCTAAAGACAGAAATCATAAATTATTAAATATCATTCAACTAAAGTCCACGTAAAACTTATAATTTTTTTCAACTCAACACATCTTTATATTTGGGATCTATAACTTTTTTTAACTTTTTATAAATACATTTAAATTTATCTTAACATCTAAAATCATATTAGGTGGATCCTACAAAATTCATTCCACCATCTCAATTCACTATTATTCATAAAGAACTCAACTCAACATCTAAACGAAGCCTCTACCTCCAAAAATCGTACAAAACTGTACAAAACCGTATAAATGCCAAAAAAAAAGAATTTGAGAAAATTACGTCATCTTAACATTGAGAAAAGATGTATGACTTGTTATAGCTGTTAAAGCATGAGATTATTGCACATCTAAGCTACATTATAAAATTTAGTATTCTATTATGTAAAATTTATTTGATGTCGGATGATTGATTGATTTGAAACCAATGGTGGAGATCTTATTGTGCCAATATGAGTCATAATATGAGTTCTATATGGTAGAATATGAGTTCTATGGATCTTAATTCTAAATTTTGAATGCTTAGCAAAATTTTATGTACAAAGAGTTAAATAGGCAAATTCCTCAATCAAAATTCTCGAACGATTGTAATAATCTATGGATGAAAATGGACGTTGCACACGTAAACAAAGATGATATCAATGGATTTGTTTGGATAGAGAAACGATTTCATCTCATCTCATCATTACAATTTTTTCAAATTTTCATATAAAATATAATAAATAAGTTAACTTTTTCAAATCGTAAAACAATAATAATATTAAAAAATAATATTATAACAATATTTTATTCAACTCATATAAAATAATTTTATCTCATATCATCTCATCTCACTATCCAAACGTCTAGTATAAAATATTAAACGTTTGGATTGTTTTGCTAGTAAATTTAATTTTTCTTAACCACTCTACCATCAAAATACCTTATGTTTTACACTCAAATTGGAGTGAAGCATCATGCATTCAAATTGAAGTATTGGCAACCAATATAGACTCTTCTCAATTGTTTCACCAAATCTTGTTATAGTTAATATTATTCTCATAAGATTTTCAGACAGAGTAGATCTTACATAAATATTTAATGTTGGATCTTATATATATATATATATACTAGCGGTGACTAACGTGCAAAGCACGTTTGCCATGTCCGCTTAATTGAAAAAATAAATAAATAATAATTTTTAATATTAAAATAATTAAAATTATTATTTATTCATATTTATTATTTATTATAGAATTTAAATTATATTCAAAATTTAAATTAGTTAGATAGTTTTTTTCTATTAAAAATATTCAGTAAAACTTCATCATTTATTTAAGAAAAATTCTATTCCTAAGCCTCATACACCACACACCATCATTTTTATGATTTTTTTAATTTTATTCTCTTATCAAATATGTGATATGTAGATTATGAGTAGAATAATTCAATTATTTTAAGAATAATAAAACAAAAAAAAAACTTTAAAAAAATTTAAAAAAAATAAAAAAATCTTGGTGTGTGGTGTATGGGCTTATGAATAGCAATGCTCTTTATTTAATGATGATAAAATAATATTTTATAAATTAAAGTTGATTTTAAGTGTATGATATAATATTATTATCTTAAAAATATTCAGTAAAACTTTATCTTTTACTTAATAATAAAAAATTAATATTTTATAAATTAAAGTTAATTTTAAGTTTATGGTAGAATATTTATATTTTAATTATTTGTTTTATATTAGTTTAAATCAATATTTAAATTAATGTTTAAATTTCTATTATTAGATCAAATCTAAGAATTTAAAATGAATGATTGAGATTAATTTTTTAAAAATATTTAATAAAATTTTATCATTTATTTAATTTATTTCAATATTTTTAATTAAATTAATATTTATTTATATATAAATCAGTATTTTAATCTTTTATTGTTAAATCATTTTGAAAATCTCAAAACAATAATTAGGATTTTAATGGTTATTAATGTGTCGCTGTATATAAGTTAAAAAGTAACTTTTGCATATAATATAATAGGGAAATACTTAATTAATTAGATACAAATAAATTAGATAAAAGTAAACTCACAAGTTGATATGATTTAATTAGGTAGGCTAGATTGTAAAATTACTTTTATTATAAAGTAAATATAACAGATCCAATAAAACCATGCACATCCATTTTTAGATTTATTTTTGTGTATATATATAGCAGTTCTCTTCATCATTTTCACACACTATATTTTTTTTTTTGGACGAAATACTCCGGCCATTAATACGTTTTAATTTCTTTTCACGCTTTCAGTTTCCTCACTTTCCCCCCCCTCTCTCTCTCGCCCCGTACGCGTGACTCCCAGCCGAATCTTCCTCTGCCCAGCCCGACGCCGCCGTACGTCGGTGAGCCTCACCGCCTCTTCCACCGGCACCACCTCACTCCGGCGAGTCCCCCCACACCGGTCTCCCTCTCTCACGCTCTCTCTTCGTCTCTCTCGGTTGTGCGCAGCCCCGAATGGGTTTGATGTTGGTGCGCCGCCGTACGCCATCCTCCGGCGCCACCACCTCCACGGTAGCCTCCTCTCCCACCGGCCATCCCCCTCCAGCGAGCTCGGCCTCCATCTCCGTGCCGTTTGCTCCCACGAAATCTACCTCTCTCTTGCACGGGTTCTCCACACCCACGACGGAGATCCACCTCCTCTGGCCACCGCACCACCACCGGGACCTCCTTTTGCCACCGACCATCTCTCGTAGCCGTCCTCATGCCCAGCCGAGCCACCATGGATGCTCACCTTCCCTCACGGACGCCCACTTCCCCTTCGGCCACCTCCACCGTAATTTGTGGTGATTTTTTTTATTTTATGGTATTTTTTTTTGTGATTTTGTGGTGATTTTGTTAATTTGCGGTATTTTTGTGAAGATTTTATGATGATTTTGTGGTTTTACCGTGTATTTTTGTGATGGTTTTGCTGTGATTTTGCATCTGTGGATTTGCTTCGAGGATGCCGAGAGGGACGAGATGCGATTTGCTGAAGATTTTACCGTGTTATTACTGTTTGGTGAAGATTTTATGATGATTTTGTGCTTTTATCGTGTAATTTTGTGATGGTTTTGTTGTGATTTTACTTCGATTTTGCATCTGTGGTTTTGCTTCGAGGATGCGATTTGCGGTTTTATTTCGATTTACTTCGGTATATTTTTGAGAGGATGCGATTCGCGTTATGTGATTTTGCCGTGGTTTTGGTTTTGCGTGGTTTTGGTTTTGGACGGCACTATTCACTACTGTTCATCTTATACACGCTTTTAAGTAATAGGAAGATATATATATATATATATATATATATATATTGGCTTAAACCATTGGATTAAAAAATTAGAAATGAATCTTAATTAGCATCTAAAAGGATGATTAATTGGGTTCAGGTGGAAATTTAATGCTAGATTAGCTGTGCTTCCCAATTCAATCTTTAAGGAAGTCAATCTTTCTCTAATACGATGCCTACAATATTTAATTGCACGTTACAAGAAACCATCGCCGACCATACTGAATTTATATTACACACCGACAATGACCCAAACTGGCTGTCTTGCTAATATATATATATATATATATATATATATATATATATATATCATTTCCCACGACCTTTAAGCATAACATTGAGGCATTTTAATTTATTATTTTTATTTTTTTTTGCCCTAAACCACTGTCTAGTAGTGACTGCCAACTAAACTCAGAGACTGAGTTTTTAAAATTGGCACCATTTACCTTTAGTAATTAATGCTTACCTTTTCATTAATGATCCTTCGTTTCCCCCTTGTCGGTATCCTCTCGGTGAGAAAAATGAAAATGAGCAATGTTATCTATAATTTTTAGATGAGAACTGTATTGTAAGTCTAGTTAATTTTATTTTTAAATTTTTTAAAATTATAATAATATTCTTAATAAAATGATATTTTTTTTCATTTAATGAATAGTTTGTACATACAATCTTCTTTTAAAAACTATAAATAAAATTTCTCAATAAAAATGAGCACATATATATATATTGTGTACCTAAATTTACCCACTTTCTTGAATTCCTTTTTTTTTTTTTTTTTAATATTATCATTGGTTTTGGTTACTTTTTTATGCATTCCCTCCTCTCGACGTGCACTTGACATTATTTTTTTAAAATAGAAATAGTTCATCTACGTAAGAATCTTATAAAATTAAACTTATAAATTTATATGATTTGATATAATGTTGTGTTAAATTATAAAATACTTTTTTATTATAAAATAAATATAACTTATCATTTCAAGTTTATTATTATAAAGTTTACGTATAGATATTGCAAATTCTCTTTTAAAAAATTGTGCACGAAAAATTTGATGTTTTGGCTTATTTTAATTTGAGAATTGCTTCTATTCAGTTATACCGCTCATTTTGTCTCGTAGCATCACCATTTGGTATCACGTAATTTATTAAATATATATATTTAAAATAAAATAAATTTTTATATAAAATATAATAAATAATTTAATTTTTTTAAATTTTAAAATAATAATATTAAAAAAATATTTTATTAATATTTTATTTAATTTTTATCTCAATTTATCTTATCTCATCCCATTAACTTGATTTGATTGGTTGATAGTGCCACACCCGCGCATTGTGTTTTAACAGCAAACCACGAGCTTCCCTTTTTCCGATGACTTTGGTACAGAAAGTTGACACGCAGATCATCTTTTACCTTTCTCTTATTTTAATAGATAGTTTACAATTACTTTAGATTGCATTTATTCTTTGTTTATAGTAAAATATAAAATGAATGCAGAAGTAAGCTACCTTAATTGCGGATACAAGTGTTGCTAATACAGATTAAAAAAAGAGAGACGCTTTAAGCCTTTAATCATAAAAGAATTTTATAAAAATAAATTTATAAATTATCATAACATACATTAAATTATAAAATTATTTTTATTATAAAGTAAAATTTATAAATTTAATTTTATACAATCTACTTATAACTATAACACTTTTAAAAAAGAAATAATGGAAAAACAAAATGGTATGTTCATTTTTTGTTTTCTTAGGTTGTGTTTGGATGTTGAAGTGAGTTGAGTTAAGTTGAGTTGAGATGATAAAATATTATTAGAATATTATTTTTTAATATTATTATTATTTTGAGATTTGAAAAAGTTAAATTATTTATTATATTTTGTATTGGAATTTGAAAAAATTGTAATGATGAGTTGAGATGAGTTTAAAAACCAAACTCACCCTTAATCAACCTAAAGGCTGTATCACGCACTCTAGACATTATATATAGGGAGTATACTTTATTGCACACACAAACTTGGCACATATTAATGGAGAAATAATAAATACAGTCGTGAGTGTGTAAGCGACGTATAATTATTTTAAAAAATATGAATAAATATAATATTTATATAAAAATAAATTAATTTTTTAATAGTAAATTCTACTATTTGTTAAAGCGACTGCATAGCGTTTGCGGACTCCATAATTATATATAACATTACTAAAAAATTTGTCTTAATTGAATGATATTATTATTTAACTTATTATGATAAAGATAATGGTGGGTGTCTTTATTTAGCAGCAATTAATTTGATGGAGATTTTTTGGCTGTGGATATGAAGTAATTGTGCCAATAGGCATACCCTCTTTTTTTCTTTTCTTTTTTTCTGAGCATCCTATCCACAATTACTGATGCAGAAGGGAGCTTGACTGCAAGAAGGCTCACCCAATATTAATTCTCAAGCAGTTGATGCTGTTTCTTTCTTGTAATTCTCAGCCAGTAAGCACCACCGAAAACATATTCTGGATGATTTTTTTCTTTTCTTTTTTTTTAACAAAAGTTTGGCCAGATATCCTCCATATTTGCTTACCCAGAGCATATCCTCCATAGATACAAGAAAAGATAATGACAGGGAGCAACATAAAGAGCTTTATGGCCATGGAATACCTGTTAAAAACACTGATTTTTGTTGTTTTAAAAGTTGATCAAAGCTTAACTTAAGCAAATTCGAATATAAAAAGAATGGAAGGAAAAGTATCATATTCTGTTCTCATTTGAAGTACCTTATAATGGTCAATTATTAAATAGAATAATATTAGTATGCCTCTTTATTTTGTTCTCTCATATTTTAACTGTTTATATATTTAATTTTATTTAATTTTTTTCTTAATAGGTAAGGAAGTGACTATTAATGTATTGGTATTTTTTTTATTTTTTAAAAATATTTAAATATGTTTAAAAGATATTTGAAAAAAAAATATAATTTACAGTAGATGGTACACCAAGTAGACAAACAAGCGGCAGAGTAGCGCTACTCTTATTAAATATAGAATGACAAAATCAAAGATTCTATTACCACCAAAGCAGAGAAAATATAAGGAATGGATTTCAAAGCATATTTAAGAAAATGGGCAATGAGATCTTAACCTCGATATTATATGGAGTACAGTTCTATTCAGCTAACCATTTGATCAGTACTCTATTTATTCTTTTTTTTTTTTTAGTTTCTTTTTTTAATTATTTTCACTTTTAATTAAAGAATTTTTTTTAAAAAATGAGTGGCCAACATTATATCAACATTAATATAATAGAGAGGAGACAGAGAGACAGAGAGAAGAAAATTGGTACACAAGTCATGAAGATTAATACTAATATTAATATAACCAGAGAGACAACATACATTAGAAGCCCTAACACCATATTTATATTGGACCCATTGACAAGGCAAGAACCCAACTTCCAGGTCCCCTCGGCCTCTCCTTTCTGGACCATCACCGTTCTCTGAAAGTCAGTCGCTACTTCTAGGAGCTTTACAAAGAAGATAGCTGCTGCTTACTCAACTCTTTCTTTTTACCCTTTTTACTGTTCTTTTACAACAGTACAACAACACTCTCTTTTTCCCTCCCCACTCACTTAAGACCAACAGAACATGAACAACCTTCACCAGAAAAGATTAGTACAACACAACCAACCATAGATTGATCAAGTTTCAACCCTTTTTAGGTCCTGATTAATATTCGTATTGAAAAATGTCTGCAGAAGCAGCCCTGATGGATTGGTTGAGATAGAGCAAGTTCATGGGGTTCATGAAGCTGTTATCAAGGCTTGCGTGAAGGGTCTGATCTGGCTCGTACACGCTGCCGCTGGTGTTGATGAAATTAAGGATCTCATTCAGAGAATCTAGTCTTTGGCTCAGCTCCACCACCTGAGCCCTCAGGATTGAATTCTGGGCCTCGATATTTATGTAGAGCTGGGTGGTGATGGTGATGCTCGCGAGGATTTGGTTGTTGTCTTTACTGAGCTGTGCCACTTGGCCCGTCAGATCATTCAACTGCTTCTGTTTTCTCATCCGAGACCGCCTCGCAGATTCCCGATTCGATTGCATTCTTTTCCTTTTTCTCTGGTCCATCAAAAGCTGCACGTCCCCTTCAGATCCAGAGTTCTGGGTTGGCGCAGACGCTGAGGAGTTTCCACTGGTGGAAGCCATCAAACTGTTCCTCTGTTTTTTTTTTTTTTTTTTTTAACCTTTCGTTTTAAAACTCAAGAAAACTTAGGGACTTAAAAAACCCAGGATTCAGATAACAAAAATCGTGATAATATCTAGCTAATTCATACGATTATATAATATATATATATATATATATATAAAATATGTATGTTAGGAAATACGTAGTTATATATTAACTCAGGCAGGGATGAAAGATTATTTATGAAAAAACATAGAACCAGTAGAGGAACACGACGGAGAAAGATTGAACTAAGTGGGTCCGGCGTCTGAGTGAGGAATTGATCATAAACCCGGAACGGAGGATTTCACTGAGAACTGGAGACATGAATCTCAAACATTAAGAACACTATATTCAGCATCAAAATTCAAAATGAGGGACAGAGTTTGTTTGGCAGATCTCGGCAAAAGTACGACTCTTTAGCCGTCAGGAATGGGAGGTTTTACAAGAGGAAAACCCAAAATTTGGCAGCAAAAGCGCAGAAATCCAAACCTGGAAAAGAGCAAAACCCACGAGCGAGTACATGAAGAGAAAAGAAAGAAAAAGAACGAGAACAGAGCAAAAGAGGCAGAATTCCTCGACCCAAACAACAGAACCTCAGAGCTTACAAGAGGAAACCGGAAAGCCTGAAATCTAACAACAGAGGGAGAGGAGAGAAGAGAGAGAGGGGGAAGAGGTGATTGAGAGTGTTGTGGAGGCAATTTATAGAATAAAAAAAAGGAGGGAGAAATGGGTGCAAGAAAATTAATTAATTTTTTTTTTAAAGGGTGAATTGGAACCTCCCCCAAAAGGGATGTGAGGGTGGAGACGTAATTTCAATAACGGTCCAAGACTAGCTGGAGAGCAGAACACCGGCACGAGGTTATTTAAGGCTGTGTTTGGGTAACGGAGGTACCTCAATACTTTCCAAGTATTTTCGTACTTTTGAAAATACTTCACATGCCAAACAATTTAAAATATTTTCAATGGGACCCACAAACTCACTTCAATCTCTACTCATAACTATTCACAAACATTTTATAATACTTATCATTATTATATATACATAAAAAATAAAATCACTATAATATTTATCACTATTAAATATATAAAAAAAATCATTATAATATATAAATAAAAAAAATCACTATAATATATAAATAAACAATAAAATCACTATAATATATAAATAAAAAATAAAATCACTATAATATTTATCACTATTAAATATAAATAATAAAATTATTATAATATATAAATTATAAAAAATCACTATAATATATAAATAAAAAATATTTATCACTATTATATATAAATAAAAAATAAAATCTCTATAATATATAAATAAAAAATAAAATCACTATAATATATAAATAATAAATAAAATCACTATAATATATAAATAATAAATAAAATCATTATAATATATAAATAAAAAATATTTATCACTATTATATATAAATAAAAAATAAAATCTCTATAATATATAAATAAAAAATAAAATCACTATAATATATAAATAAAAAATAAAATCACTATAATATATAAATAAAAAATAAATCACTATAATATATAAATAAAAAATATTTATCACTATTATATATAAATAAAAAATAAAATCGCTATAATATATAAATAAAAAATAAAATCACTATAATATATAAATAAAAAATAAAATCACTATAATATATAAATAAAAAATAAAATCACTATAATATTTATCACTATTAAATATTAATAAAAAAATCATTATAATATATAAATAATAAAAAATCACTATAATATATAAATAAAAAATATTTATCACTATTATATATAAATAAAAAATAAAATCATTATAATATATAAATAATAAAAAATCACTATAATATATAAATAAAAAATATTTATCACTATTATATATAAATAAAAAATAAAATCACTATAATATATAAATAAAAAATAAAATCACTATAATATATAAATAAAAAATATTTATCATTATTATATATAAATAAAAAATAAAATCACTATAATATATAAATAAAAAATATTTATAACTAATAATATAAATAAAAAATAAAATCACTATAATATATAAATAAAAAATAACATTACTATAATATTTATAACTATTATATATTTATAAATAAAATCATTATAATATTTATCACAATTATATATAAATTAAAAATAAAATCATTATAATATTTATTATTATTATATATAAAGTAAAATAAAATCACTACAATATTTATTAATATTAAAAAATCACTATAATAAAATCATTATAATATTTATTACTAAAAATAAAATCACTATAATATTTATGGGACCCACACATTTTTCAACTACCTACTCAAAAGTCAACAACTCAACATACTTCACACATCCAAACAACTCAAAATACTCTCAATGGGACCCACAAACTCATTTCAATCTCTACTCATAACTATTCACAAACATTCTCAACACTTCTCAACACTTTTCAACACCCAAACGTACCCTAGGCATTGTTTGGATATCTCTCTCGTTTATTTAATTATTATAATTTTTTAAAATTTTTAAATAAAATATAATAAAATTTTAATTTTTTAAATTTAAATTAAAAATAATATTTTATTTAATTTTTAATTTTGTCTGGTCATCATCATACAAACTAAGAAACTATTACTTAAAATGTATTTAGATGTTAAAATGAATTGAGTTGAATTGAGTTTAGATGATAAAATATTATTAGAAGGGAAATGCTATGCATCAGCCCCACACCAGCACACACTTCACATCACTTTTTTTTTTTTTTTACTCTCAATAGGTTGAGTGTGTGCTGGTGTGGGGCTGATGCAAATATTTTTCCTTATTAGAATATTATTTTTTAATATTATTATTTTATAATTTAAAAAAATTAAATTATTTATTATATTTTATGTTAAAATTTAAAAAAATTATAATAATAAATTAAAAAGAGTTAAAGATCCAAACTAAGGGTGAGTTTGGTTACTCAACTCATCTCAACTCATCTCAACTCATCATTACAACTTTTTTAAATCCCAATACAAAATATAATAAACAATTCAACTTTTTCAAATTTTAAAATAATAATAATATTAAAAAATAATATTCTAACAATATTTTATCATCTCAACTCAATTCAACTCAACTCACTTCAACATCCAAACACAACCTAAACCTTAATCTGTACTACAATCTCAAGAAATTCCAACTATGTCGCTCTTACCCTTTTTTGTACGTTACCCTCTCTTTCACCGCCACCACCAGATTAGCAGAGATTTGAGGGAACGTTCTGTTTTTCTCTGACAAATGACACCTGAACGTCACAAAGGAATCTAAGGGATGGAGGTGGTATAATGGAACTGGATGAAGGGTGATATCGTCCTTTCGTAAGATTCCTGCATCTTGTTCTTCCAGTTCCACCCATAGGCATGAAAAGAAATCCCAAGTAAATTGATTAATGGGAAAAGTATATTTTGAAATCTTCTAAAATTATAAGTTTCTGTTTCTATTCTTTAAAAATATAATGTGTTAGTTTTCATAAAATAAAAAAAAAGCAACCTTTTTCATATGATTTACGTATTCATACGTTAGCATTTCTGTTTGAACTTTAGGATATAAAATTATATAAAAAAAAAAAAAAAAGATGTAGTTCAGTTCTACTTTTTTACAAAACGCTTTCTTTGAATAAACAGAGGGGGCAAGTGCTTCTCTTCATTAGAAGAATAATAATTTAATTTTATTTTTACAAAACGTTTTTTCTGTTAAGAGAAAGTTTTTAAAAATTAAGACAATGTCTGTCACAAATGAATTTATGTGCAGGATATCTCAGAAGAGATACGTAGTTTGACTTGTAATTTAAGTTTTTCTTGTATTTATAAATCACAGCTGTAATTTCAATTCAATAAATGAAATAAAGTCTATTTAAAATAATAATAATAATAATAATAGAATAATACTAAATACAACCTATAAATATACAAATCTTTTATAAACATGTAGATTTGGTCAAGAAAATAAGAATTTTTCACACTTTTATATTGTGGGATTTACTTTTTTTTGAAGTGCTTATATTATATTAATATATTTGAAATTTGTATATATCATTTCTATTCATAATATTTAACGTAGTTTTGTGCGTAGAAATCTATTGATGTAGTGCCTACCCATCGTGTCTATTATTTTGTAATCATAGAATTTGGACAGAAATTAAAAGATTATAATTTCAAAATTTATAGTCTTTTTCAAACATTTACTAATAGCTAGGCTCCACTCCTTTGCAAAGTCAAATAAAAAACAAGGAAGCTTTAACAACTGAAATTAGTACTTGGCAACTTGTCATGATAAAACTCTCCTTGGTCCTGGTCCCAGTCATAATTGCCAGTCACACGAGCCAATCTTTTTCCTCGTACGTGTCTTGCATGTTTCACAAAAAGGTATTAAAATGCATCATACTTTATAGTTTTTTATCCGAAACCTTGAAAAATAAATATTAATATTAATAAATATTATATGACTTTAATTTTTTATTCTATGCTTAAGCGTCGTGTAATTATATAGAAATAAATTTTAATCCGATCAATTTAAATTTCATCCATTACTTTGTTTTTACTAGGGGTCAAAGTTAATTAGTTCAGACCAATGAAACTAGCCAGACCGACTTGAGACGGTCTCTAAAATAGAAGATCGAGACTTTTCGATTTGAGAGGTTTCCATCTGGAATCAGATTAGACTGGCCGAATTTAAAATAATATATATTATTTATATAATAATTATCTAATTAATTATCTAATTTTCGTCTAACCTATTACTATTAAAAATATAAAGTTCTAAATATGTTACTAATAAATTAATATTCTATCAATTAACTAATGTTTAATATCAATTAATTAATTATATAGTAATTATATAAGTTAATAATATAATTTTCATTTAATTTATTATCATTGACTATATAAAATAATTTTTTATTAAATTAGTTACATAATCTATATTAATAATTTACTTAATTTTAAATTTTTTTATTAATTTATTTAAAAATAAATAAATAAATAATTAGACCGGACCGATTGCTACCGATCCGGAAAAAATAATGGATAATTCATCACCTTCCAAACCGGACGGAACCAATTTACACCCTCAATTTTCACAAAAGGTAAGCGGATGCATATTAAAAAAATAAAAAGTTACGTTATTGACGTTCTTTTATCTCACTAGTCACTATAATAATGCGATATATAGTGTACGCCACAACTCTATAAACACAAGTGCAATTTGTCGTTCCAAATTCCCAAAAACTGATACTTTCTTCAACAACGTTCAATATAAACCAAATTGGAAATTTAATTAATTTTGGTTAATTGACTTAGTGATCCATTGGGTCTGTTGGTGAGGTATAATTTCTTCTATTTTTTCTCATTTTAGGTCGGTTACTCTTCAACACGAGTTAAATTAGAGACAGTCCCGATCATATTTATATGTGATAGCTTAGACAACAATGAAAGCTATAAAGATATGAAAATTGCTACCGAGTCATCTGAAATTTACTATTCAGATAATTCTTTTGACGTAGCACTATCATATAGTGCCACATGATTTATTAAAAATAAAAATATAAAATATAAAAAATATATTTAAAGAGTGATTTTACATTTCTCGAAAAAAGCTCCTGAGTACACTTTCCGAACATCACATTTCTGTTTTTTATTATTATTATTTTATATATTTTTTTAATTATCATAAGCATTTTTAAAAAAATAAAAAAAAAATTCACAATATCATTAAAAAATACTTTTTTAATCACTAAAAAAAATAACATTCAAGATACTTTTTCGATCCCGAATTCGGGACTTGTAGCATTTCTTATATTTAAATCAAAAGGACGTCCAAAAATACAAAAAGTGAAATATTTTAAATGATAGATAAATTCTAGCTTTTGAAAGAAAAGAGAGGACGAAATTATAAGTTTATTGGCTAATGTTAACATCTTATGTGGTTTTTTATTGAGATCGAGGGGGTAATTAGAGGACACAACTTTTTAATTTATTGCATATTTCTTCCTTCCCTTTCAACTTAAGTAAAGTTTGTTCATGTGAGGTGTACATATATATATATATAGTCCTCAGTCATAAAGTACCAAGGGAGATTAATATATAGACATTATAAAATTATGATATTGTCAATTTCTTCTTCTTTTTACTCTGTGATTCTTCTTTGTTTTTTTCTTTCCTTATGGGCATTAAACTACGTACATTTAGCCCTACATACACAACTTTCATCGATAGTGGACATCTTAATCATCCTCAAATTGCTATTGTAATGACCCCGATTTTCCAAGATTTTAATGTTAAATGTCTTGAATGCTTGTGTCAATTAATTAACCCCACAAAAAAAAAAAAAACAAAAATAGAGAAATATAAGATAGATAATTATCTTGGTTCTATTTTATGCTACACCCGCATTAAATTGAAAGAAATCCTCTATAGTTATTGACCAAACTCTAGAGTCTAGAGTGGAAAGATGATTGACATATCAAATAGATTTCATATCAATTATTGAGCATTTGCTAGTACTTGAGAAATTTATTCGAACAACTATAGATGCTCTGGGACGCATTTCATGTATCTATCTCTCTCACTCTAGACTCTAAAATTCGGTGAAAAAACTCAAACAAATCCTTAGCGACCACAATGGGTTACCAAAAGCATAGATTTTCATGCACTAGCTAGCAAGATTGCATTCTTTGGTGATTTGTAAAAGACCAAGTAATGTGGTCCTTCAAAGATGGCGACATTACAAAATAAGTGCATGCAAGAAATACGCCTTTAAGTTCCCATTTCAAGCAATTTTCCTTGATTGATCTTATAGAGCCAAAGAGAGCACACATGGATTGAGTTTGATAGGTTAGTCTGTCTTTGAGGCACTGATAAAAGTCCCCCTCACAAGTCACCATTATGCTAAGTTAAGAGTATCATGAATTACTGGTACCATTGCTTTCACACCCACATTTTAGCCTAACTTTTCAATACGACCCCTACTCTTTGTTTATGCATTTTAGGGAACAATGTGTCCTTTTTATCCACTATGCATAAAAGCAAATGGGTCTTTTTTTTCTTATATCAATTTTGACAATATTTCAACAAAAAAAATATTGTCTTGTTCTAGAGAAGGTTGGTAAACTTGCTCTCTCACATAATATATCTTCTTGTTTTTAGGCACGGGCATGCATGCACATGTGAACTATAGAAGACTGTCACATCAATAATTGATTAATCATCCTTATTTATATAAATGGTAAGATGTTTATAATGGTATGAAAGATGTTAAAATAGATTAGACGTGTTAGGTCTATATACAAATTTTATGTAACGTAATTTAATATAATATATTAGATTTATTTTATAATGTAAAGAAATTACAATATGCAAGTAATGTTATGTACAAATTTTAAATAGACAAATCTTGTACAAATCTTTTATAAAAAAATGAGTCTTATTAATAAAAAATAATTTTTTTACACTTTTTAAGGTATGAACCATTTTTTTATAACTTGTGTAAAATTTATCTATTTCTTTGCACAAATGTACACTACCTAGGTTAATACGAAGCTATTGCCTGAAAGCTACTTCCAACTTATAGCTGTTGGCATCCAATTTAATTGGCCATAGAGAACCCTTTAGGGGCATTCGGAAGTCGCATCAGGTGCGGTTCATCTATGTCTAACAGAGCTTCAAATAAGTTTTTCGTGTGTTTTTTAATACATTTATTGTCAATGTGATTAATTAATTTGGGACTTTAATATAGAATACCATTGTTTAATAGTAGTTATTGTTGCAGGGTCATGGTCATTGGTGATCATCATGATGACTCTTGTATTAATTTATTGAATATTTAATCATTAAAGAACAAAAAATATCACAATAAATTAACCAAATTTTAAATAATTAAAATTTAGCTACAGTTACATTTAAAATAATTTCTAAATTTGAATGTTCCTGTTTATAGGCCAAATTCTTATTTTATAAATTATTTATCTCTCCAGCAAACCAACATGTCCAATTTTAGAAATGTTTGTTGAATGGATACTCTCTTCAAGTGTACGGGTTTATGGATACTCTATCTAAATTTGATAAAAAAAAAATATAGTTAGATGGGAATGATAGAAATTAGTAAAATATGATCAAATAAAATAAATTAAAAATTAAAAATTTTAAATTTTAAATATTTTTTTAATTATTAATTACTCATTGCTATATAATGAATAAATGGATAATCCAATGTGAAAATTTGATGTAAATATCCAAAGTCAAATTCATTTTATATTATTTTATTTTATTGTTATATAATAAAAAATAATTATTCTAATGTGGAGATTTATATAAATGGAATAGTTAAAAGTTAAATTCATTTTAATTTTAACTAATCTATTGAAAGTGCTCTAACTGGTGGACTAAACCTGTTAAAGTCAAGTTATATCAAAACTGAAATAAAAATTCCATTTTCATGAATTTTAAAAATTTTGCACTACACGAACACGCATGACACAAGATTTCTAGCGAGGTACCTAATGAAACCTTGCTTGATTGTGCATATATCCATGACTGTATATTTTGTATCTAGTATTACTCGTTGCTCATATATCCTACTTATATGCAACGAGTACGATATATGCAACGAACAATAAAATATAGCTCTTATTTAACCGAACAATATCTCATGAGTTGTATAGTGAGATCTCTTTGTAAACCTTGTTCGACCATGCATCTGATCAATGGAGTTGAGCAAAGTCTCTAGTTCTTCAACCTTTTATCCAATTTTAAGCTCAACTTATATTGCATTAAAATACATAAATACAATAATTTTTATATATGCTGACACATTTGTTTCATTTTCTTTATGTTTTCTTCTTTTAGCAACAGTCTTTGATTTACTTCACTCCTTTTAATTTCTAGATAATTTTAGTTTTCATAGAGCATAATCAAAAGGTAATAGAGGTAGTTTCCAAGCCATTATTTGCCCCAAAATTCTTCAAAGTTCAAACAAAATAAAACATCTACGTTTGGAACATGGAAGTAGCTCAGCTAATCTGAGTTAAGTTTATATTTAAGTCTAGCCCAACATTTAAACACAAAACTCTTAAATTACTAAACATCATTCAACTTAAGATCACATATTTACACGTGTGGCCCATAACTTTTTTCAATTTAAGACTTCTTTATACGTAAGATTTACAATTTTTTTCAACTTCGCATAAATACATCTAAACTCATTTTAACATCCAAATACTTCAAAACTCATATAGATAGACCCCACAAAACTCACTCTAATATCTTATTAACTCATTATTATTCATAAAAAAACTCAACACATCTTAACTCAATTCAACATCACAACCTTAGTACTTGTAATGCACACCCTGAATACATGTCTGTATCCAACAACTTGTGCACGAGTACAATTGTGTTCGTGAAAAAAGGAAATGCACCGGCCCTTACGACCAGTAGTCTGCCATCAGTCTTTAATCTTCCTTACTGCTAGTCTCTTCTACAACTACCATCTTCTGGAACCTGAATCAAAGTTGACAGAGAAAGGGCAGAGGAAAATGTTTGTAGTAGTACGTAGTGGTCGGTTTGTAGGGCCATGCTGCAGAGACTGAGAGTCTTTACCTGCTTTTTTCGCAATGGGTGTCCCAAAATCATGTCCTTTCGTTTGCACGTTTTACTCTCTCATCTTTACTGGCTTCGGTGGCTTTTCCTACTTTGTTTGTTGAGATATATCTATCTAGAAGGGATTAGATGGCCTACGTTAAAGCAGAAAATCCAGTCCCTTCGTTTGATAAGAACATGGAAAATAAGCGTGAATTGTTTAATTATGTAAGACTGTATATAATTGACTATGCCTGCAACTACTCGGATTACTGATAAATGATCTGATGCCTCCCACTTTAATGGATCCTCGAAATAATCCAAAAACCAAAATTTGAGTAAACAAACTTCAAATACAATAAAATAACAAATGTCTAAGAAATTTTCTCAAAATATATCTTTAATGGGTTCGTCTCTTTTACAAAAACAACATAGAATATTATATTTAAAATATTTGTAAAAAAAAGCAAAAAATGGTTCACATAAATATATTTTGGTTGTGTTTGGATGTTGAAGTGAGTTGAGTTGAGTTGAGTTGAGTTGAGATGATAAAATATTGTTAGAATATTATTTTTTAATATTATTATTATTTTGAGATTTGAAAAAATTGAATTGTTTATTATATTTTGTATTAAAATTTGAAAAAGTTGTAATGATGAGTTGAGATGAATTGAGAGTATTTGAGAAACCAAACGAAGTCTTATCTTTTCGTGTTCTTAATTTGTAAAATGTCTCTGTCAATGTCATAGTTATCTAAAAAAGAGTAATAATAGGTGAAGGTTTAGGCCTACAAATTTCGTACACATTCTTTATAAAAATAAAATAAAATGTACTAAGAACAGTAAATTATTTTACACCACAATCTTTTTTAATAAAGAGTATATACAAGTTTTTGTACAAAATCATTATTCCTTAAAAAAAATTAAGAAAACGGTTTCAACGTTGGGTTGAGTTGAGATAAATTGAACTCTTTATGAATAGTAAAGAATTGAAATGATGAAATAAATTTTGTGAGATTCACTTAATATGAGTTTAGATATGTTTGAATGTTAATATATGTTTATATGTATTTATAGAAAATTGAAAAAGGTTGTGAGTTTCGCGTGTAAAGAATTTTTGAATTGAAATGAATTTAGTGATTTGAGATTTGAGTGTTTGGATATTAGACTAAGGCTTCGTTTGGTTAGTTAAATACTCTCAACTCATCTCAACTCATCATTACAATTTTTTCAAATTCCAACACAAAATATAATAAACAATTCAACTTTTTCAAATCCTAAAATAATAATAATATTAAAAAATAATATTCTAACAATATTTTATCATCTCAACTCAACTCAACTCAACTCATTTCAACATCCAAACACAACCTTAAGAGCATGTTTGGGAAGTGAGATGAGATGAAAATTTTGTGAATAATAGTAAAATAATTAATAAATAGTAGTGAGATAATTTGAGTTTAATATTTTTTGAGTTTTGGAAAATGAGAGAGAAAAAGTTAAATAAAAAATATTATAAAGTTAAAATATCGTAAGAATATAGTTTTATAATATTATTTTTATTTGAGATTTGAAAAAGTTGTAATGATTAATTTAAAATTTTTGTATTTAAATTATGTTTGAGAATGAGATGAGATGAGATAAAATGATATTAAAAGAGAATTTTATGTTTTATTTCATGTCCCAAATTTATTCTATTAAAATTAAACTAAATTAAATTAATCTTAATTCAATTCAAATTTCAAAAGTGAACATATTCGCAGCTTCGCCTAGGAAAACAAGATTTAAAAAAGAAAAAAGAAAAAAAAAAGATTTGGGCGTAGTTGGGGGTGGTGATCGTAGATTCCATTCATAGATTGCTTAATTATGACATGTCAACTATCAAATGAAGAAACAATCAAAGACCTGGAAAGCGAAACCAAACTACCCAACTACTACTCCAACTCGCTTTTTCTCAAAAGCAAAAGGACGTCCAAACCCACGTTACTTTTGCTACTTCAGCACTGATTACTTAATTTTAATTGCGCATGTTAATGCATAAATTTCATAACAGGCCCACGATTACCACGGTGTTTTCTGCACCACAGCCCACCATCGTCGGAGAAAACAACTATTTTCGGCTCACGGTAATGATTTTGACATTGATATAATATTTTTTTAAGTTTATTTATGACGATAAATAATAAATAAATAAATAAAAAGAAATATATAAATTTATATGGTTTAACATAATATTTATGTTCATAAGTTATATGGAGACAAATTTCACTAAGATAGATGATTTTATATATCTCTCATGACCAAACCTATCGCTCAATGGATAAATTTTAGTTTTCAGGAAATTAAAGATAATGTCTCCATTGAAAGAAATCACTCGGAGTCACTATGCGTGGTGGTCTCATGATCTCACCTATTTCATGCACAATAACCTTTCACTTTGTCGAGTGTCTACCATAAACTTCAAACCGCACTGCACCGCACCGCACCGCACCGGTCATCGCCTTTACTTCAGCATAATAAGAAAATCATTTTCCTTTCTATAAACTCAAATCTCTGCGCTCTACAGTCTCTATTATGATGTCATTTGGATTTAAAGAGAGAGAGAGACAGTTTGTGAATCTTACTATATTAAATATTGCTCATAGACAATGCAAATCCAACATTTGATATCATGGATATATCGTATTTATTTCTCTCCCCATAATTGTAGAAAGTGTCTTAGGACTCGTCATCTTATTTTAACATCCAAACATCATTCAAACATAAATATTTTTTAATTTTAAATTTTTAACTTTTTCATCTAATCATTACTTAATAATTACAACTCTCCCAAAACTTCTAAACAAAACACAAAAAATTCAATTTTTTTAAATTCTAAAATTAAAAATAAAATTAAAAAATTATATTTTAAGAATACTTTAATTTTTTCAACTTTTTCTCTCTCATTTCTTAAAACCCAAAAATATATCTTAACTCAAACTATTTGATTACTATTTATAAATTATTTCACTACTATTTATAAATTTATCATCTCATATCAACATCCAGACAAGGCCTAAATATAAAAATTATCGAAAATCCTGATGTTTTTTAATTTACCAGGCTAGCCTGAATCCTAGTGCCCAATGCCCATAACATTTGTGGATGATAAGATCCAAGGCCCAATAAGAATTAATGTTTGCTTATAATTTCAGGGCATCTATTGACTTCACCAAAGAGTCATACGGTGCATTAGCAGCAAAAACATCATCATCCGAAAGGAAAAACCATCCCAGGCCTCTCTGCAATACCAAGCAAGAAAAGACTAGAAATTACAGACCTCCATATTAGCTGTAGCTGTGTAGCAGCTTTGGAATGGTAATGGAGTCACATATCATCTTCCTTATCATATCTTCCCCTAAATCTTCCTCTCTGTTGAGATCAAAGGGGACTAGGTCACAGTTTGCACATATGAGAAGATTCCCAAGCTTCGAGTACGAGTAAAGAAGACAGAAAGCTCTCAGAATCACATTTACGAGTAATTGACTAAAGCCTCTAAAAATGTTTTATTTCACTTGGATCACAATTCTAAAATAAGCAAAATTGGCATAAGATACAAAATAACCAATAGACAGACGGTAAATTTATTGAGTTGACGTAAAACAGACTGAGACAGACATAATTTATATATTCTTACGTTAAATATAAAGTGGAGTTGATATGATATGTTTATATTTAGGGCTGGTTTGGATACTGAGACAAGATAGAGATAGTTTTAAATGAAAGTTAAATAAAATATTATTTTTTAATATTATTATTGTTTTGAAATTTAAAAAAAATTGAATTGTTTATTATATTTTGTGTGAGAATTTAAAAAAATTATAATAATAAGATGAAACGAGAAGAGATGAAATATTTTTTGAATCCAAACGAGTCCTTATTTGAGTTGTAGAAAGTTTTTAGATTAAAAAAATTGTTGGATTGGTAAGTTCGATCGTAGGGTCACGGTCCAATATGAGAAGTGTGTTTGATGAAGATGGATGGAGGGGCCATACATGTAACTTTCAGAATTTGAAGGAATATTAAAAAAAACAAGAAAAATGAGATTAAAAATGAAGACAAAAGGAGGAGGAAGATATCAAAATGAGTTTAAAAAGCTAATGAAAATGAGAGTTAACGAAAAAAAGGAAAGGGTAGAGAGGACAGAGACTTCTACTTTCAAATATGAAATGGAATTATGAAGAGAGGGCATATCGTTTATCTCTAGAATTTCATGCTTAAATAATAATTAATATAAAAATGCCAATTTATCTAATATTAAAAAAAATACTTTGGTTAGAATGACGAAGAGATAAATATATAATATAAATATGAACATTTAATATTCTCAAAAAAATTTATTTGAACAATTATAAATAATGTAAAAATTATTATATATGTCTACCTATTATTAATTGAATAATATTAGGTATAAGTTTCAAATAAATAATTTATGCGTAGGTCTTTTGTAAATATGAATCCCACTAAAAATATTTTTTTACACTTTTCAATATAGAGTCTATTATTTAAAAAACAAAATCTACAAAATTTATCAATAGACTTTTACAAATACGTAGTTTGTTGACTAGGCTTAGTTGCATTTAGGGGTGGAACTAGAAAATCTGGTTTGGCGGCCAAGTTACCAAAAAAAAAAAAAAAAAGGTTTGGAGGGTAAATACTAATTTTTATATAGTTTATTTTATAAAAATACTTTTCAAAATTTAAATTTCATCAATTTTTGAAAATTTTGGAGGGCCAAGCCCCCCAAGCTCGTTCCGCTCCTAGTTGTGTTTGGGTAGTGAGATATTTTCAGATATTATGTGAATAATAATGATAAAGTAATAATAAAATATTGAATAATAATGAAAAGTATGTAAAAGTAATAATAAAATAATGAATAACAGTAATATATTCTAAAAATATCTGAAATATTCTATATTGACCCCAAATACCTCCCACAACCCCCACGCATTGAGCCCAACATCATCATCTGATTTGGCCTTTTCCAGTGGCGACAACAGTCATCCTAAATATCTCACTAATATTCATTATTTTATTTTTATTTTTCACATACTTTTTACTATTATTTAATATTTTATTATTACTTTTTTATTACTAATTACATAATACTTAAAAATACCTCACTAAGAGCACTCCCAATAAATCCTCTATGATACATATTTTTTTAAAATATAAAGAAATGCTCTAAAAAATGCCCTCTATTGGATCTTATATTTTAAAGAGACTTTTACATTCATTTACAGGAAACCGCTAGATGTAGAGGACTTTGTTCACATAATAAACATTTTTAATTAATTTCTCTTTCCTTCTGAATGCCTCTATCAACCTCCTGATTTCCTGTCTGACCCTCCTATCTTCTATGTTCATATTTAAGCTTCAATGTTCATAAATTTGTACAAGAGGTTTGACATAAATTAAAGAAAAGTTATTTGCCAGATTTTGATTCAGTTTTTATTTTAAATTAGTGACTCAATTTTATTAAGAATATTCATTTACAATTATTAAAAATATATATTCTCATAATATATCTTGAGAATATTTTCATTATATAACATTTTTTTAATTGATTTATATTTTGATTTATCTTATAAATTTAGATTAATTTAAAATAGAACATAATTATATAACATTGTATATGAGGAGATATTGCAAATATTAAAATATATGATACTATCATTGATAGTTAGAGAAAATATTTGAAATGAATAAAAAAGATTAAAAAATATAATATTTAAATAATATGAAAAAAATAGATAAATTGATGTATTATAAATTGTAAAAACTAATATGTAAAATAAAAAAAATAAATTTAGATAATATATTTTAAAACATAGAAAGAAGGATCCATTGAAAGTGATTTAACCAAACACAAATTAAGATTGTGTTTGGATGTTGAAGTGAGTTGAGTTGAGATAATAAAATATTGTTAGAATATTACTTTTTAATAATATTATTATTTTAAAATTTAAAAAAGTTAAATTATTTATTATATTTTGTGTTGAAATTTAAAAAAATTATAATGATGAATTGAAAAGAAGTAATCATTCAAACGAGTAAGACACGTAATCCGCCGTCCACATTCTAATTTAAAAGAGAAACAAACGCACCGCACTCTCTCCACCCAACCACCCCGCTCTGTGATTCGCTATTGACAGCTCTACGCAAAATCACGCGGAAATTTTTAGAGGAATCGAGAAAGTAGCCAAAGGGTTTTCGCTTCTTTAGGGTTTCTAATTTTCGTTAGCTCCTACTTGTGATCGCATGGTGAGTCCCGTTTCTTTTCCTTCTGATTTCTTCTTCTTCTTACCGTACTGTTATCAGATCCAAACGCATTTCTCTCATTGCCTTTTAACTTTTTATTTTATTGCTATATTTCTCGATGTCTTCTTCTTCATCTGTGACCTTTTTGTTTTCTTATGTTGGTTTCGCTAAACCGAGTTTTGGTTGCCCAGAAACCTTAGCAAGAGAGTTAAAATGAAAATAAATATTAAATATTCTAGCCTTGTCTAGGAATCGGTGGATGGATGGATTAAACCTGCGTAATGTATTGACGAATAAAGGTTTTCTAGAATTAGCACGTTGAGAGAGAATATTTTAGCACTTGGTGCCCGAGGCTCTAGACTGCTTTGTGACAAAACTTTTAGGTGTATCTGTGGCAGTTGGTGTATTAGGCTATCGATTTTATTTTTTTGTTTTTGTTGTTTGGTCATTATTATGGGGTCTGAATGTGTTAGGCATCAGGCTGTTCCCTCAAAGTCTTGCGTGAAGTATGCGTTATGTTATTTGACTGGTGAATAAAGATTGAAAGTCCATTGAGCAGCTGTTCACATTTTTTTACATCTGAAATCATCTTTTGCAGGATAACACCACAATGCAAGGTTGTATGCTCGCATTTACGGATGATGCACGCTTGTCAATCACTGCTAGTTATACTGCATTTGCTGAGCTTGGTATTATAGGGGCTGAACAATGCCGTGATCCTCAAATTATCACTCAAGCGTCTTCTTTGAGTACATCTCCTGACTCTTCTATTTATCCACAAAGAAGAATATATGCCTTTAACTCATGAATGCAATACTGCATTGTACATGACTGATTTTGAAGATAGAGTTTGATTTTATAGTTGATTTTTTTTGTGTAGCGCTAGACAGAAAATTCACTCGATAGTCGCGCAATAGGTCGTTCGAGCAAAATTCAGGCAAAGAATTTGCTTGAGACTTACTCAACAGGTCGCTAGAGCAAATAGCCCAAAATCTGTTTTTCTAGGGTTTCTATCGTTTGCCTATATATATGTGTTATGTATGTTTTTTAGAGGTATCTTGAGGTGAGTTGAATGACAAACAAAGAAGAGCCTTGATAGGTACAAGTGGTTTGGAGCACCAAACTGCGTACCAACGCCGACATAACTTTTTTTATTGAAAAGAAAAATAAAAGAAGAAAAGTTTTGAGAGAAGAAGAATGTCCTCTGTCTCACAAAAATCATTTTTGTCTTCAATTTGCACCGTTTCATTAAACAAGTGCATTACATGTCAACATTGGTGCGTGGCTTGGTGTGCGAACTCGCTTGCAAGAAGATTTTTCCAACAGAGAGAGAGAGAGAGTGACAGGGTGAGACATTGTATTGTGCCACAATGTTCCTACCTTTTTCTGAATAAAATCCTCTGCAGCTTTGTGGTCGTAGGCACGTTGCCAAACCTTGGAAACCTCGTGTCGTGTGATTGTTTATTTTTTCTCGTTGCTTGTTACTTGTCTATAGCATCATTTCACGACAACTGGTATCAAGATCCAGGGTTCGGGTCCGAAGGGAGAATGGTGGTAGGAGACGAAGTGAAGGTTGGAATCGAGAAGTTTGATGTCACATACTTCAGGTATTGGAGGATGCAGATTGATGATTATTTCAATGGGAAGAGGCTCCATCATTCTCTGTTGGAAAAGAAGCCAAATAACATGGAGGATGATGATTGGAACTTGTTAGATCGACAGATCCTAGGGGTTATAACGTTATCAAGGAGAAGACCATGGCGGATCACATGGCAACTTTGCTTGGTATATATGAAAATCTGTCGGCAAATAACAAGGTACATCTGATGAAGAAACTGTTGAACCTCAAGATTGCAGAAAGTATGTTTGTTGCCCAACATCTAATGAGTTTAACGCTATTACAAACTAATTGTCATTTGTCGAAATTAAGTTAGATGATGAGACTCGGGCATTGATCTTGTTGGCGTCATTGTCAAATAGTTGGGAAGACCATGACAATGACTATGAGCATTTTTGCATGTAAGATGAAGTTGAAATACAAAGACATCCGAGATTTGATTCCTACTGAGGAAGTACAAAGAAGAGATTTTGGAGAGATCTCGAGTTCAGGTTCTGCCTTGAACGACACTTATGGCAGTAGTTATGAAAGGTCAAAGTCCAGAAATAGAGATAAGAACAAGTTAAGATCTGGGCAGTAGATCACTTGCTGGAATTGTGACCAGCTGGGCCTCATCGAAAGAGACTACCAGAATCCAAAGAAGACTGAGGATGATGCTGTGAATGTGATGACTGAGGAAATAAAAGATGCTCTATTTCTTGTAGTTCGCAGTCTGCTTGACGATTGGGTGTTTGATTCAGGGGTTTCGTTCCATACCACTTTACACCGAGAAATTATGTAGAACTATGTTGTTGGTAATTTTGGTAAGGTGCACATGGCTGATGGAGAAGTATTGGATGTAGTGGGAGTGAAAGATATGCGCATCATACTCTCAAATAGGAATTTGTGGACTTTGCAAAAAGTTAGACATACTCCCAAGTTGAAGAAAACCTTATCTCTTTGGGACAGGTTGGCGATAACAATCATTCCGGAGTCTTTTCGAGAGGTACATGGAAGGTCACAAAAGGATCGATGATCTTGGCTTGTGGTGTAATACCCCAATGGAAGGCCAAAACTACATGATCTATACTAAGGTTGTAAATAATTTGGTTCGGACCGGCAAAACCGACCTGACCAGACCGAATTTTGGATTGGTTGGTCTCGGTCTCAAAATATGTGGACCGATGAAATTCGGTCTGGTCCCGGGGTCTACAAATTTTGGACCGAATCAAATCAGACCGAACCCCTATATATATTTTTTTAAAATATTTTTAATTATTTAATATATTCTTTTTATATAGTAATTATATAAGTTGATGTAATTTTCATCTAATTTATTATCATTGACTATATAAAATTATATATGCTATAATTAATAATAAATCATAAATCATGTGATAATTTATGTCATTATATGTAAATAGTTAATACATCATAAATTCATACATACTCTACTATTTACACTTAATTAAAATAATTAGGTAATTGTTTTTTAATGTCTAAGTTGCAAGCAAACATGAATAATCTACGTACAATGAAAATTATTTGATGTTCATTAACCATATATAAAATGTATGACATTATTAAAAATTATGCATACTATATCTATAAAAAATAATTATGCATACTAAAGAGTAAAGTCTAAGTTGGTAAGTAGTAACTATCAACATCAGAAATATAATTATATTAAAATATTTTTTTAACGAGTTAGTTACATAATTTACATTAATAATTTACTTAATTTTAATTTAGTAATTTAAATAATATTTTTATTAATTTATTTGAAAAAAAAAAAAGATGAAAGAAATAGTGAAATAATTAGGCTGGATCAATAGCTACTTGTCTGGTCCAGTCCCTATGAATGTTCAGTCCAAGAAAAATGATGGACCAAAAATTTCACCAAACCGGCTTGATTTACACCCATAGTTTATACTCCAAAATGACTAGTCAGTGATACAATTGGAGGCCTATTGGAAGACCAATAGCAATAATTTTTCATTCCCAAACAATGTGAGATTTCATACACAATCTATAATTATCTTTATCATACGGAGTATCACAATCTCTCCCCATTAAATTCCTGATATCCTCATTGAGCTAGTCCATCTTAGCTGGCACGACTCAAATCTCACTTTTTTTGTTCGGATAGACTCTGATATCATTTGTAACGCCTCAATAGAAGACCTAAATCACATGGTCTATACTCCAAAAGGACTAGTCAATGATACAATTGGAGTCCTATTGAAACATTATAAAGAACAATAATTTCTCATTCTCAAGCAATTTGAGATCTCATATGCCACTTATCTTCTTCCTTATCATATGGGGTATCACATATGGTTAGAGAACAGATACTCTATATATGACATTTGGACCGAGTGATGTGATTGTTGTCATAGAAGTAAAGAATAATATAGAGTTGCAGCACATCATGCTTGGTCACATGAATCAGAAGGGGAAGACACTTTTGAATGTGAGGTTGGGGAAGCAAAAGGGGGTTAGTTTTGTAGTTCCTTACGAATTTAAATCTGTAAGGTTGGTTAAATTTCCTAAGACCACAAAGCAAAGGTTTGAGAGATGGGGAGAGCGCGTATGGTGATCCAAGGTCGTCTACACCTACAATTGCTGCTCGCAGGGCTTCCAGGATGATCGGACCTTCATAGTGGTATTCACTCACCTTAAACCCTATCCTTTTGGTGAAGGTGAAATTACGATAAAATCTTGCGAGATGGGAATTTGAGCAAGTGGGAGTCAACTGCCAATAAGTTGATTGGACTTCCAAAGGAAGCAGGTACTACATAGAAGATGGGCACATTGGCTGAAGACTAAACAAGATGGCAATAGGAGGTGGGATGAGTCATCCAAATCAGAGGAGGGGGCTTTAGCTATAGGTTCTTTGATGTGTGCCAAGGTCAATACAAGACCAGGTATTCCTAGTATAGTGGGAGTTGTGAGTTATCCTGCAAATGTGTTAATCGAGGGAACTATGCTTGAGGAATTGAAATCATGCACGACTTCAGATGGTCTTCTGGCTTGAAGACAGGAGTTGTGAGTTGCAAAGTGTGAAGGGCTTGTGATGGAGATAGTGGTTGACGATTGTGGTTAAATCAGTCTCCAAGTGGGAGATTGTTGTGTTTGTGGACCTTGATTTGTGAGTTAAGAAAATGCTAGATAGAAAGTTTACTTGACAGTCACGCGATAGGTCGCTCGAGCAAAGCGGGTAGAGAGTTGCTCAAGTGAAGAACCCATAATTTGTTTTTCTAGGGTTTTTGCCACTTGCCCATATATATGTGTTATATATGTTTTTTTAGAGATATTATGAGTAGAGTTGAACTGCAGAAACAAAGAGAGACAACCCCAGAGAGAGAGAGAGAGAGAGAGTGAGGGAGAGACATTGTATGGTTCCACAATGTTCCTACTTTCTTCTGAATAAAATCCTCTACAGTTCCATGGACATAGATACGTTGTCGAACCACGTAGACCTTGTGTCGTGTGATTTTTTTTTTCTCGTTGCCTGTTACTTGTCTGTAGCATCGGTACACAACTTATTTCTCTATTTTAACTCAAGTATAAAAATTGTTGGATGTCAGTTATCATTTATATTCTTTTTGGAAAATGATATTATGCCCCGCCTAGGTTTGCCTCCTCAATTTGAGCGCTCATGTATTTTATTTTATTTTTTTAATTTTTTTTACTTAATGATTAAGGAAGTAATAATTAATGTATTGATTTTTTTTTTATTTTTTAAAAATATGTAAAGATGTTTAAAAAATATTTGAAAGAAAAATCAAAAAACAAAGTGCAATTTGCACTAGGGGCACAGCCAGTGGTCAAACTTGGGCGGCATAGTAGTACTACCCATCCTTTTTTTGTGTTTCTTTTTATGGGAAAATCTTTGTGATCTTTTATTGGATTATGACTGTTCATATTTGGTTTGACAAGCTCTTATATGAAGCAGAATCATGATTTCCGTATTCTAGCAGCTTTTTCATGCAGAAATCTGTTGATTATATTGTCTTACGTATGTTCTTATATAAATATTCTGTTCACGACTGACTTCAAATTTTGGTCTTGACTTGCAATAGATCAGCTACCTATGGAGACTTCCTCTCTAGATTATGTTATTTGTATCTGTGGATCAGCCGAATTTCCCAGCGATCGGTTGTTTGAGGAAGTCTCTAGAGTGTTGAAGCCTGCTGGCTCAATCTTAATTCATGGCACTTCTCAGTCTGTGACAGGTGAAATAGACAAGGTAATTTTTTTGGAGTTTTATGACTGCATGAAATTATTTTGCAGTGAGACTCACTAGGGTTTTCTTGCAGACAACCTCTACTCTTCAGCGCAAGTTACTTTTGGTGGGGTTCTTAGAAGTAGAATTTCTTGAAGAAAAATCAATGGTACTTTCTCATGCTTCCTCCTTGATTTAGAGGCTTGCTATGATTTTTTGGGTGTGAAGAGTAACCTAAATAGGAAGGTTTATGTCTGCAATGCCTGTTTTGCTAGTCAGTTGAATTTTGGTGTCCTCTTTGCCCAGGTCAAGGCTAAGAAGCCTTCGTGGAAGATTGGTTCCTCATTTGCCATCAAGAAGGCCACACAAAGTTCACCTAAAGTCCAGATCGATGATGATTTGGACCTGATAGATGAAGATAGCCTATTAAGTGAAGAAGACTTGAAGAAACCACAAATACCACTGGGTAAGATAAAAACTGGAGTTATGTATTAAAAAAAAAAAAAGGATTAAAAAAAACTGGATTAGACAAATACAACTTAAACAATTATCTTGTTTATTTTTGGGAGTCCTGCTGCCTCTTGTCCTCTCTTTTTTCTCTGAACTTTGTATTTTCATATGTTATGCAACAATATGCTTGTGCAGTTGATGATTGTGAAGTTGGAAGCACGAGGAAAGCTTGCAAAAACTGCACGTGTGGGAGGGCTGAAATAGAGGAAAAAGTACAGATAGAACCGACTGTGGAGCAGATCAATAATCCTCAATCAGCTTGTGGCAGTGTATGTCTTATATTGTTTCTTATGAGTATTATTTGCTGAATGGAGTAACTTTTTTGGCTACATATGTTGATTTTTCTTTCAACTTTTTTGGAATGATTGAAGTGGCATTACCCATACATGTAGCCGGTATGCTTAGTACTGTTCATCCGGGTTCCAGCCCGGGGATCCGGGTATACCCGAACAGGAACATTGGTTTCAAAACCAAGCTGGAACCCAGACTGGGTCAAACCGGGCCAGTTTTTAAAAACCCGAAACTCGGGTTCCGGTTTGCACCTTTTTTAAAAAAAAAAATTTAAATCAAAACCTACATGTTATGAATAAGTTTTCATGAAAAAAATATTGATGTTGCATTCAAACTCTATTTATTTAATTTTTTAAATCAAAGCTTAGATGTTCCTTAACCACAAAAAAAAAAGCCACATGGAGAAGAGCGTAAAAAAAAAAAAAAATCATAAAATGGATGATTCATTGGATATAATATGCATTTTAAATCAAAACCATAAAAAACCCGGGGACCGGGTTGTAATTGTACCGGGTGTACCCGGTTTTTTCTATGCGGGTACCGGCCTGGAACCCGTAACCGGAACCCGGTTAGTTTCTGGACCGGGCCGGCCCGGATGAACAGGCCTACCGTATGCTGTCATAAAAGGTTATGGTGGTGTTGCTTTTAGGTATGTTAAAAGTCCAGGATGATCAGAGGTGAAATTTTAGATACTGATCATATTGGAATTGTTTTTTATTTGTAGTCGGTTTTATTGGTTTTTCACTTATTAAAAAAATGGTTATAGACTTGTGGTAGTGTGTTTCCGAGCTAAGGGTTAAAAGTAGTGTTGCTTATGTAATTGTTGTCCTATAAAAGTACACGATGGTCAAAGATCAAAATGTACTCTCAGTAGATCTTAGGAGCTAAAGAAATGTCAAAGTTATCTACTTTGTAATGCATTCAATTGCTTGCTGCTTGAACATATCTCAATCACTTTTCTTTCATAAATGTTACAATATTCTGAAAGTTTTCTGCAACCTGCAGTGTGGACTAGGGGATGCTTTTCGGTGCAGTACATGCCCTTACAAGGGTCTTCCGCCATTCAAACTGGGCGAAAAGGTACTCCAAGAAATTCATAAGCCCCCTCCCCTCTCAATTTTAGGGATGTATTTAACAATTGAGAAACAAGCATTATATACAACTTGTCTCTTTATGCAGGTATCACTATCTGGGAACTTCCTTGCAGCAGACATATAAAGATGACAGGGTTGCGGGGGATTATGTTGTATATTAGATGGGGTTTCAGATACAATCAAACAGTCTCGGATAGGGTTTTTGATTGCATTTCATGTTCCTGGCAGTGGTTCTATCATTCTTGAACTGCCCAAAAACTCTAGATGTTGAGATTCTGTCTCTTGTTTGGTTTTGAACTCTTGGATGGTTCAAGTCCAGAGTAGACAAATACACTTTTTACCAAATTAAGTACCTGTGGTTTAGGTAATCGTAAAGTTCAGTCTTGAGGGAATGCCTATAATTCTCTTCGTATTTTATTGATCTCACTTTTATGGGTTCTCTGACTCTCTCAATGCCGCCGAATCTGACCTGTTCACAAGAAAACAAGCCGAGTTTATAACTGCCACCCAAAGCTCTTTACTAGCACCCGCATTCATGCACCTTTCGGTTTCTTTCTCCACCTTGGTCTTGAAATGCTTGAATTCCCATAAAAGTTTCATCTTCTGGCTTCCAAGAGTCTGCCCACACTTCCCTTAAAAGAGTAATCATCGATAATATATATATATATATATATATAAATTATGATATACCTCCACATGATTTAAGTGCGAGACGGGTGTCACGGGTCCCATAACTTGGAGCGAATGTAGTCAAGTATGCCTTTATTAGCGTGACTCCCGGCCTTGAAGCTTCGTGACGAGGATTTAAAATAATCACATCGAGGTGGAAGTAGCAACTGATCTCCACTTTAATTCCATTTTTTCTTAAAAAAGAAAGAAAAATACAAATTAAGCACAACTATTTCATCTGTACAAGTAGGATTGAGCAAAAATTCAACTCTGAATCCGGCTCCGATAAAACAGAATTGGAATCGGATTTTTTTTTTTAATTTTTCAGTTAGAGTCGGAGTCGGAGATGTCGCTGGACCAACTCTGACCTTATGCTTTAACTTCGAATCCGACTCTGACATTGTACATATGTTTATTTATCTATATATTTATCATATATACTAGTATAGTTATATAGTTAGAACTTATATAGCTAAATTCAATAATATACTAGTATGAACTAATTGTTATAAAATAATATATTTATACTATAATATAAATAGAATAATAATAATTCAATATATGTAAACATTATAGTATTACTACCAAGCATAATCAAGTATAGAAATAAATTAGACTCTAATATTTAAATAAGTCTAGTATAATGAATTAATAACACAAACTAATTTATTAAAGTATAATAACATGTACTTAGGCACTAGAAGGTCTAGTATATAATTAAACTAGAAATAAGTTAGATATTAGTATAATAACATGTAATACTAATGTATAATAACATGTAATTAGACATTAAAAATAATATGTAATACTATAGTGATAACATGTAATTAGACACTATAATATAAGTCTAGTATAAAAATAAGTTAAATATTAGTATAAAAGTAAATTAGCAGTTAATGATTTAGTTTTAGTGTTGAACATTTTGGAAAAATTAAAATTTGAAATGTCACAAAAAAATCTTTTTTAAAATAGGCTAAATATGAAACTAAAAAAAAAAAACTCAAAACTGAAAGCCAAATCCAACTCCGCTTTGATTCCAACTCAAAACACAAGTTGGAGTTTGGATTTGAACTCCAACAAAATCAGAGTCAAAATCAAATTTAGGAGATTCTAACTTTCGACTAAATTGATGTTCACCCCTATATACACGGGGAAAGCTCTTGAATCACCCTTTGGGTTGGTGGCCCCAAAAATTTATTAATATATATATATATATATGTCGAATTTATAAAAACTAATTTTGTGACTAGTCCTCCTAAAAAAATTATTTGCGAAGTTTTTCTCCTAACTAAGGCCTTATTTATTTGAAAAAATGAGATGAGATGAATTAACATAAAAATTGAAAGTTGAATAAAATATTGTTAGAATATATTTTTTTAATATTATTTTTTGTTTTGTGATTTAAAATAACTAAATTATTTGTTTTATTTTATATAAAAATTTGAAAAAATTGTAATGATTAAATAAAATGAAAAGTTTTATAAAAGTCAACGAGATTTTTGGATCCTTTCGTACATATGTGCATAGAGTTAATTTATTTTCAAATAGATGTATAGAACACACTCTCAATATTATTTAAATGGTAATATTTGATTTGTAAAATTTAAAATTTAAAATTTATCTTTCAAATTAAATTCTTTTATATAAATAGTTTACTAAGTATGTTTTACACACCATCTTGAAAATATAATTTTTTATCCACGTAAAGGGTTGAATTGTATTCGAAGTACACGAAAGAAGGAACCGGACCACAAAACAAGGAAGCAATTGGACAAATTAAAGAAGTGAACCATCTAGAAGAACAATTGAAACCATCTTGTATCCATTTGCAACGTTAATCATGGTGATTCTCTATGTTTCAAGAGGCTCATTCATTGGTTGACGTAGATGCAATGCCCTAAAGAGGAATTAATTATAAGCTACAAAAATTAGGTGTTCAAGTTATTACTCCAATAAACAATAATAGTTTGGATGAGTCAATAAAGAAATTTAGAATAATAACAAAACCAAATAATTACACTCACATTTGTCTCAGAAGAACGAAAAAATTAGTTACCATAGTTCATTTTCTCTAGAAAGCCTACTTATCCTTTTCGAATGTTTCCACTGTAGCATTCTCTTCGTCCCTTTTTCAGTACCGATCTATATATATTTTCATGCTATATATATATATATATATATTTATATATATATATATATTTATCTCTCATTTCCACCGGTTCGGTTTTGGCTAGATTTACCGCACTCTAGCGATCGACTCTCGACACACATCCCACCACACAACTCTCCATCCGCCAATCTATCAGGATGAAGCGGAATCGCAACAAAAATCTCAGCTCGTGACGCTCATGCATGGATTGTTCCGCACGTGGCCATCACGTGCCGCCGCGCCATAATGCTTTCGTCGGATACACACGCTGTATTAGTAGATTTTCTTCCTCAAGTTCTTTCAAATCTACCCCACCCCATCTCGCCGCCACCACAGATCTCCATCCGCCACCACAGGTCTCCACGCGTGAAGAAACTTGGCCCACCGCAGTCCAATCCATCCAATTTCGATCTTCCTACTATGTTTTTACTTTTCCTAACCGATGATCAAATGGAAGGAAATACGAGTCTCTTCAAGAAACATTTTAAAACAACAAATCACAGTGCACCTTCAGCATCCACCACCTCCAACAGTGGCTCAATAGTTCACACAGTTTTGCGAACTATAAAAACTGTCATTTAAGATGACGTCCTCTTTGCAGGGTATGGGTGGGGACCAAGTATTTGGTCATAAAACCTTATTTTTTCTTTTAGACTTTTACGCTGTGGTTGTTGTAATAAGGTGTTTGTTGGGCAACCACACCCCCTCCTCGTGTATCTTGTTTTCCTTATCTGAATGATATATTTATTTGTTTAGAAAAAAAAAATTATGACTATTGGTAAAATAGAAGCTAAAACAATCAAGTTCTAAATTCTTATTTTCAACAATTATATTTGCTGATATGAATCGCTTTAAGTAATTTTTTATATTTATCATTTAAATGGCTACCTATTTGAAGCATGCTGAATATGATTAAAAATAATAAAACTTAATATGCTAGATAGCATTGTTCCATTTATCATTCACACAACATTTCTCTTTTACTAATAAATTAACGTTCGTGTCATTATTGATTAAACTTTGACATAGATATTTAACTAAAATCCCAACTATTGATCTTTGGCGATTCAGTCACTAATTGAACAAACGGAGAGATTTTTAAAAACACATTTTCTCTTTTCAATCCATGAAGAGGCTCTAATAATTTATTATATGCATATGGTATATTTCTCATCAAATTAGGGCTTTTTGTTTTCTTGAATAGTTATTTACTGTTTGATAACCATATGTTTGAACCACTTTCAAATATGTTATGTTTGTTTTTAAACAAATTAAAAAAATGATTTCTAACGTAGAATTGATGATTATTTAAATTTTTAAATATTATGACCATATCCTTAAAATTTTGAAAGTTGTAATAATCTTAAAGTTGTATACGTATTTTTGTCTATTAACAGTCTTTAAAATTCGAATTACGATCCGCATTATCTGAAAAAGTACATTTGAGGAAATGTATCAAAATGATGTTTTTCTTTAAATATATTTTTTAGCTTATTTGATATTAAAAGTGCTTTAATATGTATCACTCAAACAATCTAATTTTTTTTATTAAAGAGTTTTTAAGGTTATTTAAGCACTTTTTAATACTTATACCACAAACCCAAACAGGCCTTAACATTCATCTCACTTTAGCATGGGTGGAGTGCACTTTCTATTTAAATGGAAATAGGATGAAACCCATTTCTCTTGAATATTGATAAAATCGTATTCAAAACATAGGTGAGTTTGATATTTCGATCAATTTTCAACAAAATTGTAAATTGTATGGGTGGGCTCCGACTCTAACGGAGTCAGAGTGCCCAACTTCGTCCTCTGACTCCGATTGGAGTCGGAGGTAGTCGTGTATTCCGACTCCGACCAAAGTGTCCTTGGGCTGAGGCCCAATTCTGAATCTCTAGGCTCACTTCTGAATCCCTAGACCACTTCCGAAAGCCCATTATGATATTTAGACTTCTGAAATATTGTAAAAAAGATATATCTACACACCCTAATGGTTTTCCAAAAAATGCAGAAAAAATCAATTAAAAAACTTAAATATAATGACTAAATTACATACTTTACAAAACTAAAGAGAAGTAAATGCACAATGATAAACACAATATAAATAAAAAATGTAAAGCAGCTCCCAAACAACCACTACAATCACAACCAAACATTAACTAAACAACCAAAGTTCTTAACCAATTTACATTGTACAATGTAATAATGTATCATAATAAAACAAAAACTACAAGTTAGTAATTATAATTTGGCAATAATTTTCAATCTTTCATGATTCATCACTAGCAGTCTTTTAGCCTCCAAGAATCCAATCTCTTTCAGCAACTCAATCTGAAAACCACCATTGTTGTGGTCATGGGCCAGTCAGTAACTATACACTTTTCATCCTGTGTTCATGGAGTGGAGAAAAGCAAGTGATTTTGCGTTATAGTAAACCTTAAGAATGTTATCTAATTCAAATGTAAAACAAGACTATAAGTAGTATAATTCATTTCTCACCAATAAAAGGGGTTCTTCATCCCACATGCACAGTGTGTACATCTCAATTATCCGCTACTATGCTAGGGTTCACAATTAGGAAAATCATAAAAATTAGAAGTTAAATATTAAACATTAAAAATATTTAAATAATCATTTAAAAGCATATAAAATTACCTGATTCAAACCTATATCTCTCAGCATCAACGGTATCTAATCCAATAGATGTTTCACTTAGCCAGTTCTATGAGTGTGTGCAAACGAGGGTCTTCACAATTGACGGTGGCAATGAACTTCGATAAGCATCCAACATGCGACCTCCGGTGTTAAACGCCGACTCAGAAGCAATTATAGTGACATGAATGGCTAGCACATCTCGGACTATTCTAGATAGTTAGTGGAATTAACCTTCCACCAAGTTAATAAATTAAATGGATCACTAGTTGCCTCGACATCTTCCAGAAAATATCGCTCAACCTTAGACCTACACTGTATAGTATTCCTTGATGTAAGGATTTGATGATAACTCTGTATCAAAACAGATGAACTCTGTACATGTGTGTCATCTAAAGAAGATGTGGAGCTGGTTGGGTGTGAGGAGCTACCACCTGCAGTAAAAGACTAACTATTGTTGCTATAGTGGCTATATATGCCATCAATATCACTTTTCAATTGTCTAATAAACTCTCCAGCCTTTTCTTCCCCTGAGGACGTCCCTAATCCAAAATTCTATAATGTCCAACTTATATCAGAGGTCAAGGATCGCAGCCATAAATAATAATCTATTTATCTTCTCAATATTCTCCCAATATTTATCATATTTGGATTTCATCCTCGTAGCCATACCAAATAACAATCCCACATTGTTAGCAGTTGTATATTTGGATCTATATATATGCAGAGTTATGTTAGAAAAAAATTTTAAAAATTAAACAAAATACTTCACATTGGCCTAATCAATTGTATCCGGCACACCAAACCCCCTTCTTACTCATACTAACTCCAGCAAAGCATACCTTAAGCCCCTATCTTCGACCTCCAATCGCTTGAACTATTTTTGGTACTTTTGTATCACATCCAACATGATGTATGTAGAGTTTCATCCAGTCGGAACATCTAAACATAACATATTAGAATATACAATCTCAAGATATTCGACTATTGCCTTAAACTTGTCAAGCCTTTGGGGGGAAGCTCTCACATATCTAACAAGGTTGTAGACTTTAGTAATGAAATCATTAACCTTTTTTAACCCATCAGCAACTATAATGTTGATAATATGAGCACAACATCATCTATCTCTATCCCAAAGGATGAGCTATTGTGATCAACAATTTGTTTGAAACCAATAATCCGTTTCTGCAATATCCTTTCACTGTAATCTTGCATTACCGTATACCGTGATGGTATGAAAAATCGTGGCTTAAGAGTGTGGACAAACTTACAGAAGTCTTTTTTTCAACTGTGGTAAAAGACATTTCATCACAAATGATCGTCTTTGCAAGTAATTCCCTCAACATCTTCTCACTGTATTGAGAAATTGACATTTTCTTAATTTGCATATCATCAGTGGTTGTAGAAGTTTTGTAACTGTGCTTGGTCTGATCAGTGGCTACTAATCCCTTGTATATCTCATACCGTTGGAAATAATTAAGATGTGCTATTAATACAAAGGTATATTGTTTCTTTAAATGACATCCATAAAGTTGCCCACAATGGTGGCATCTCGCCTACGAGTTCGCACAATCACTAGGAATTTTGGTACAATGTTCTTATGTCCATGACCTTTTTTTAGTAGGTCGTAGTGGTCGATCGTGTTCAATATGTATATTCTCATTCTCATTAAATATATCCTTATCTTCTACATCTAATAAGACTCGACTACTTATACATGAAGTAGCTGCTCTAGATGTGAGACTAAGGGTGGAAGTACCTGTAGGTGTAGGAACTATGACATCCCCTTGTGGACAAGCGTCCCCACTTGGTGTAGCATCTATATCTCTGAAAAATAAATTAAAAGCAAACAAATTAGGAAAAAAGAATTACAACATGTTATGTATATGTGTATGATGCACTACATGTATCAAGGTCTATTTAAATTTTTATGCGAACTCGAGAGTTTTAAGTTCTTGCTTAAACTCAAAAACTTCATGTAAGAAAATAGACACATTAAATAAGTCCTAAACATATATTATAGCCCATATAAATATTTCTAGTAGTATTTGTTTATATAAAAATGAGTGTGTTGGCCAATTCTTGTGAAAACTTTTGTTAAATTGTGTTGTAACAAGTATTGAAATGTGTTAAAGTGAAAAAGGGTTGAAGTGAGCTCAATATGGCTCGAACATAACTCATACAGAGAGTTCACACGACAGACGCTCGAGCGGAATTCGTGCAGAGAGTTTGCTCAACTCTCGCTCGATATGGAGCTAGAGCGGTAATCTAGATAGAGAGTTCGCTCAACACTCACTCGACATGGAGTTCAAGTGACTTCAGAAGTATATTGTGCGCTCGACACATGCTCAACACATAGCTCGAGTGAATGTTCAAAATTTCTCGAGGGAATGTTTAGAAATTCTTAGTGACATTTCCCCAAATACCTTTCGTTCACTGTCTTATTTATGTTTCCGTGAGAAAAACTTGATTACAACTATTTTCTCAATCCACATATTTCTACACACTCAAAAATCAAGAACCATAATAGTATATATGCTTGTTGAATATTCCATGGCAACAAAATCCCCAAAATTGAAAACTCTAAAATTTGAAAATCATAAAAAATAAACACCAATTCCAAATCAAATGAGGAACAGAAGATGTGGTAATATACTAATTGATGTTGACATGAAGTATTCTACGGTGGCCCTGGGCTCATGACGATGACAGGACGTGTGAAGAAAATGATGGGAGAAACAAAGAGAACGTAGAGAGAACAGCGGAAAAGTGAGGGGGGGAGAAGAAAACGACATTATTTTACTTGAAATGGAACGACATCTTTTTTTTTTTTTTTTTTTTAAGTTGGAGTTCGGAGGCTCCTGCACCTCCTAACTGCGAGTTCGACTCCGACTCTAAATTTTGAATACTCTGACACTTCGGAATTGGAATGGAGGTCAGACAGAGTTGAAGCTGGTGAAATATTTACACAGCCTTAATAAATGGTACATAGTGATCTAATGTTTTAAAACGTATACAATTGAGCAAAAAACCATTAAGTTTTTCAAATGCATGTTGTTGGTTGGATATCAATGTTGATAATAAGAAAATATTTCATTAATAAAATATAATACATATATATAGCCATTTTATAATTTTTACACGATATTTTAAGATAATATATTTCAACCAATTATTAGATGCGACGTCAAAAAATTTTGAGAGAATAACAATAAAAAATAAATAAATATTATTTTTGCTTGAATAACATTTTAGATACTAAAATTGAAAGGTCACACAAATGGACTTACATACATTCTCAATTTTGAATTTAAAATTAAAAGCATGAGTCAAAATTATTGATTAATTAAATTTGTATTTAGTTGTTAAACAAAACTCAACTCATCTCATCTCAAACCAATCATTGATGAGACATATTATAAAAAAAAGTAAACTCATTTCAATGAGACTTACATAATATTATTCACAACTCATCAACTCAACTCATTTCAAAATTTAAATATAGTCTAAAAGGAAGCAAAAAAAAAAAAAAAAAGGTTAGGGGAATGATCAAAGTGGTTTTGTAACCATATTTGATTTGGAAGCAAGCAAAGCCAAGAAGCATTATTAACACCATGTAATATAACTTGTGAGATGCGAAATACCCCCAATTATTCAAATCTATTTCTAAAGACCGTTGCAACCTCTATCCTCTGAAGTTGATCCTATTGAATATAAATATATACATATATAGAAAGAGAGAGCAAGAAATGTACTATTTGATCTCTTTACACGATGTGATGTGATGTGATGTGAATGGTAAGACGGACAAGTGAGCCTCTTCTACCGTCTCTTCATAAAGAGCATTACTACACAACCTCCACCACACTCCACACTTTTTTAAATTTTTTAAATTTTTAATATTTTTTTTAAATTTTTTTTTGAGTTTATTCTTTTTAAATTATTTCAAATTATTTATTCATTATTTATATAATAAATATTTAATAAAAGAAAAAAATAATAAAAATTAAAAATAATGTGGAGTGTGGAGTGTTAGTAGGTTGTGAAGATTTTTTGCTTCATAAATATACATGTCTCTATATATATCTTGTAACAATTATCATAATTTAAATTATTATGGTTGCTAGATTAATAGTCGTTTTAATATTTGTTGAACATTTAATATTTTTTTAAAAAATTTACATGAATCATAATAAATACTATAGTAATTTTATATACAATATTTGTGTGTGCAAATGCTGCATATTTATTTTAAAAAATCACTAGGATTCATAATTAAAAAAAAAAAAAGATTTTAGGTAGGTTTGCTCCTATTTTTTAAAAAAAAAAAGAGTTTGCAATATTTGTATATTTTATCTAACCAAGTTAAGAGTCAACTCTATCTGTCTCGTTTATTTTTAAAAATGAAATGAGATTTTTTTTATATTAAAATTAAAAGTTGAATAAAATATTGTTATAATATATATTTTTAATATTATTTTTATTTTGAGATTTAAAAAATTTAAGTTATTTATTTTATTTTATATATAAATTTAAAAAATATGTAATGATTAGATGAAATGAAATGAGATAAGTTAATAAATTTTTTTGAAAATAAGCAAGACTAAAACAATAATAAATAAAACTATTTTATAAATTTTTAAAAGAACTAACTTTTAATAAGGTTTATTTTATTATAACTATATAACTTTATATTACATCTCATTTGATTGTTTATTTGTATGTTGATATATTATAAATATATTTTTTTAAAAAATAAAAAAATATGTTTAAAAATTTCAAGGATGCCATGTTTTGTTGCAATGTGTGTTTGGGAGAATGGAAGTGAAATCCAAAAAAGTATTCAACCTATAAAAACTCTGATATTTTAATTGATAGTTTGGAAAGCTGAGCCTTATCCAGACTCTTCCACTTCACAACTATACACGTGGCGTTCTCGATATCGTCGTGCGCCGGCTCTGTTGTCAGTCGTCAGATTCAGAATCAGATCCGACTATAAAGCCCCGAGGATGTCGTCATCACACTTTGAGCGTGCAATGCTTTGCTGTCCGTTTCGAATGAAAAGTCATATTTACCCTTATTACAAAGACTACTTTACCCATGTGTTTGTTTTTATTTTATTCGTCTTTGTTAACATGAACTTGTCCAGGACAATCCATTTAACGCACCAAATTGTATATCAATACTAATATAATTTTTTTATAAAAAATAAAAATTTTATTTTAAGAAAAATAAAATAAAATTTTCTGTTTTATAAAAATTATTTTTATTTTTAATTTATATTATTTTATTAAACGAATATCTTACATTTAATATTGTTTCACCAAATCACTTATAAGAAGATATTTTTTTATTAACAATACACAAATTACAATATCTAATTTTGGTCCTTTTTTTTTTTTTCAGACGCATCTCTCTTGAAATTATAAAAGAGTAATAATTCTAAATATCGTTATACATTGTACAATCGTCGTATATTTTTTTTAAAAAAATAAAATAAAATTTATTATTAAAAAATTAATTTTTTTATATGATCTTATATTTATTCATTTTTTTAAAATAAATTTATCGATAGTTGTGCACTATATAATTGTAAATATAATTTTTTTAAAAAAAATCACACTCTTGTAATATTCAAAATGTAGTGTGCAACACTCTTATAACATTATTGATGTGTAAATATCTACAATACCAATCATTAAACAAAATAATTGACTTGATTGGTTGTCACTCCAATAATAACATGCAGTGGTAATATATAATGTATTATGAGTTGGATCTTTCATGTATAATTATTAAGGCTTCGCTTGTTTTCATAATTTTTTTCAATTTATCTTATCTAATTATTACAATTTTTTTAAATTCTCACGTAAAATAAATTAAACAATTCAAATTTTTTAAATTTCAAAAAAAAAAAATAATATAAAAATATTTTATTTAACTTTTAACTTTAATCTCAACTCATCTCATCTTATCTCATATATAAAAATAAACTAGGCATAAATATGTATCTTACAAAACTATGAATTACATATCACTTAAGAGCTTCCTTAAATTTCCGTACTTTCAAAACTCATAAGTCTGATAAAGGGGATCAATTGTTTGGATGTGTCCAAAATGAAATTATGAAATAATTTGTATAAATTTAGAGTATATAAATCTCGTGTCTTGCGTGCTTTCTTTTCGAGAAAATCATTCTCTTATAACTCTCTTACATCTATTTTATAATTCCATGTGATGAAATTGAAGGTAGTTTTATAAATTTGAATTTTTTTAATGAATTGGCACAATTGTATTAATTGATTATAAAATGAGTTATAAAGTAGTTGTAAAAAAGTTACAATTCTGCTACAGGTACCCGGCGTGGTACCTGTTGCGGAATCGGTTGTCGTGGTTAATTGCCGCGTCAGCCGATATTATTTAAATAAATAATTAAAAAAAAACCAAATAGATATCGCAGATAAAGATGGTCTAACTCGTCTGACTGATTGCAAGTTCTTTATTTTTTGGAATTGGAGAGCGAAACCAAATAAGATGATTTTAACTTTTTTCTCTAACTTTTATTTGCTAACAAACACGAGGAGATTGAGAGATACAGAAAGAAAGAACTTTGATGAATTGTCTAACCTGTTACTAGGAGGAGATCCAACCTCTTGTGAAACAGAGTCAGCAACTCTCTTCGTCCCATCCAGCACCCAAATCAGTCTCAGAAGCAAATCAAACCCATCCTAGATAAAAGCTGTTGTTTTGAAAATGATTTTTTGGATAGTTGTTGTAGGAGTGATTGTCTTGTTCTTTCATTTTTACAATACTATTTGGGTAAAGTCTAAAAAGATCAGAAAAAAATTACGGGTACAAGGACTTGCTGTTCAAAACGAAATGGGTTACTTCCATTCTTACAAAACTAGAATCTGCAAGGCTCCCACAATTCTAAAAAAAATTTACATTTAAACAAGACGAAAATTAAGGAATTCTTCCCTGAAACACTTACTTTGACAGTGAAATCGTAGATAGTCTTATCCATAGCCGCTCTGGTGTTAACTGCCAAAGAACGAGATTTTACAAGAAACCCAACAAAAGTTGGTTGTTGCAGAAAGAGCCCGATCTGAAAAATGTCTGATTTGGAGGACCCCATCGAGGTTTTGAAGGATGGGATCGATAAAGACATTGAAGGCCATAGCGGATAAGGAGTTGGAACTTTTTTAATATTTTTCGTAAGGATCGAGAAGTGTTAGCTATTTTGGCAGATGCAAAACTCTAAAATAACTCAGTTATTCCTCCACGTTTTGGTAGATGAACAAAGTTTTTTAGCTTTTTAATAAAGCAGCGTTTCATGTCCACATAGAGCCCTGTGTACATGGGGGTTACTCCTCCTGTGTACAAATAGACTTTTCAAAAAGTTATAGGTGTATCATTATTCAAAAGAAGAAGAATTTAATAGCCAACCACTTGAAAATTATTAATACATCAAGACAAAAATATGCCACAATTTATATGAAAAGAACAAAAGATTCTAATAGTCACCTAATAACATTACATTTATATGACATAGTCCTGTTTGGATTTAAAGATGAGTTAAGATAGTTTTAATTTTTTAGATAAATTGAATAAAATATTATTTTTTAATATTATTATTATTTTAAAATTTAAAAAAATTGAATTATTTATTATATTTTATGTAAAAATTTAAAAAAAATTATAATGATGAAATAAATTGGAATGAATTTTCAATCCAAATGGGACTAATTTATTGGAAAAAATTCTGCAAATTAATAATATTCCATTCATCAACAAAATTAAGCAGGCAGGGGCCATAATCGTAATTCAAGGAAACACAATAACTTGAGACTGAGAGCTCGTTCAGTCTTTAATATCCTCTCTCTCTCTCTCTCTTCTCTGGATCGACGAAAAAAAGAATCTCTTATCTTCTCGCCTTCTCTCATTCCTTTTATCCAAATTTCGTTGTCGGTTGACGGTCACTTCCAATCCCTCCAGTTGCTTTACCCACAAGCTATTTCTTCGGCAGCAACAATCCCACCTTTTTTTTCTGTCTGATTTTTCCGATTCAAGAGCTTCCTGGATTCGGATCTTTAAGACTTTTATATAATTCCCAGACCGATCGCCCGACGATTTCTCGTTCAGGAATTTACCTGGTCGGAATTGAGTTCCGGAATCCTTGATCTTGGGAATCTCGTGGGAGAGGTCCAGAAACTGAGGTGAAACTTTCTGCTTCTGTCTGTGATCGGTGAGTAAGAGCTATTGATCGCTGATCTCTGTTTAACTTCCAAAGCTTTTGGAGGCTTTTAGTTGTGGTTACTGGTTTTGATTTATTTGTTCTATCTGGATGATTCTCTAGAACTTCTAACGATACTAATCGAGAACTCAAAAGATTCCACACAGAGAGAGAGAGAGAGAGAGAGAGAGAGAGAGAGGTGCCACTCCGAAAGTTTTGTGTCTGTTGGTTTCCAAGAAAGAGGAAAAGGAAAAAAGACGACGACATATGGATTCTTCTGTGATTGCCGATTGGTGGCTTTTAGTATTTCTAAGCAAGGAAAACCCGACATACGAGGAATGTAAAAAATCATGAAAAAGCGTTTTTTTTTTTTAATGTGTGCGCGCGCGCGCAGCGAGACCGAGTATGAATACATTTGTTTTGAAACCACCTTCTTCTCCTTCTCTCTCTCTCTCTCTCTCTCTCTCTTTTTTTAATTTTTATTTTTAATCGAGCTATGCTTAACAAAATCTTGCTCTCTGTTTTCCCCTTAGGCCTTATATACGATAAAGTCGTAAGATCTTAATTCCATTTATTGGATTCATTTTAGTAGGCCAAAGGAGGGAATATGGGGTCTCTGCAAGGACCAATTGTTTGCCCCACTGTTCGAGCAAAGCAAGTTGGGTCTTACGCTCTGCCAATGATTGGTCCTTTCGCGAAGGCTAGGCTGTTTAGGAGTGAATTCTGGGGATTCAAAGGGATCAGTTGTAGAAAGACTAAATTGGGGAATCTTTCTCACCAATTACACGTGCAAAAGGGCAAGACGGTGCATTGTTGTTACGGTTCATCCTCCAATGGGAATGGAAGCACCTCGGAGAACTTCAATGAAAACGACGAAGACTACATAAACTCTAGCGTGATTGAAGCTGGTAAGCTGAGCCAGTGGTTAGTTCATGTCTTTAACGCTTATGGATTTTCAGAACTCAATTTGTTTCTTATTGCTGGTATATGTTGGGTTTTTTTTTATGAAAAAAAAAATTAAAAAGATACGATTTTGTTTCTAAATTCTGTTGTTGGAAAACAACTATCTGCGTCAGAACTGGTAATAAATAATAGAGTATCACAAGGATTTTCCTATCATTTGATGGTTAATGCTCCATTTTTTTAGTATCGGTTTTTGGGTGTTCTATACAGTTGAGGTGAAGAGTGGAGCAGATGGTTTCATGATCAAAATGAGGGATGGAAGGCATCTAAGATGTGTCCACAACAACCCTCAGGGTGGGCATCTGCCAGATTATGCTCCACATCCTGCAATTGTGTTGAAAATGGAAGATGGGACCGGTCTTCTTCTTCCGATAATTGTTTGTATGTTCATCGTACTTCTGATTCGTTCTAGAATAATTTTTTTCACTTAAATTATATCAGATGCTCCCTTAGTTTTTCATTTTGAAAGTTTGATTTGCCTTTAATTGCAGTGGAGATGCCTAGTGTGTTACTCATGGCAGCCGTACGCAATGTTCCAGTAGTATGTTTCAATTCAAACCCCCTCACTTATACTTTCTTACCTATTTGTTTTTCATTCCCTGATGTGTTGAACTGTCAAATACTGAATTAAGCAGAATCTTTTGGTTTTGTGTCTAACATGTGGTTATGTTTGTCAGGCTAGACCCACACTGTATCAAGTGGTTAAGGAGATGATTGATAAGATGGGCTATGAAGTACGTGTGTGTTTGTTTATACTCCTCTTTCAATCAGATTATACCATTTCAAACGTACTTTCTTAATATTCTTATTTACTAAGAGAGTGTATATGTATTGATTTCTGCAGGTCAGACTTGTTAGAGTTACTCGAAGAGTGCATGAGGCATATTTTGCTCAGTTATATCTTACCAAGGCAATGTCAACTATACCCTTGTACTCCGGTTGCCCTTTTCTTATTCTCTTCATTTGGAGAAAAAATAGGGGGAGGGAGGATGTGCTAAATTATACAACCATTGATTTTTAGAAAATGTCTGGTTACACCATTCAATGTTGTAACAGGTAGATGATGGAACAGAGTGTGTGAGTTTTGACCTTCGGCCTTCAGATGCCATCAACATTGCAGTCAGATGCAAGGTACTCGCATTTTGTTATTCATTAACTTTTTTCTCTGTATGGTTTTGTCAGTATTGGAACTTAGTATTATTTTAGTAAGTGATTTACAATTGCATAAAGTGCTTCTTGAAACATTATGAACAATACGTCAACAGAAATTAGAATGTACATAAGTGAAGGTTTGTTACGGCAGGGAAAGTTTCATTTACCGCAAGTTGCTGCTCTGAATTACGAATTTTCATTTTCCAACGTGGCAAGAGCCAGGAAGAGGGATGATAAGGATGGTCAATTTAATTAGTCCTAGGAACATAAGAATGCAACAGTTCAACCAAGTGTGCCTGTGACTGTCTGCTTCTGCATTAAAATCTGGCTAATATAATAACATGATGGTGCAATACAGTGCGTTATATGCATGAATCTGGAGATATGAGTTATAATTTTGGAATTTGTGGCGAGTTTTAGCACTTAGCTCACAAACTGCTTCATACTGAGGATTGCTGGATAGGGCATATGTTCTTGTGTGGATAGTGTTTTGCCCTCAAATGTGCTGTGTGAGAGATTTTTGGACCCCAAAAGTTTGTGAAGTCCTGATATATGATAAGCCAAGATTTAGATGGTTCATTACTTGGATGTTTGTGTATTTACCTATATATCTGGTGGCTTGGGCCTAATACATTATTTTATAATGCCTGATTGACCTCCTAGTATGAGAACTCATTTTGATGTCACAATATCTTTTATAAGTAAATATTGAAATTGTGGTTAGAGGCCTATTGCTGATGCAGGTCATTGTGGCTTCATGATTTTCTGAGGTGTACTTCTGCAAGCTTTAGAATGGCCATGTTGAGATATGAAGGGTCTAAATGCCTAGTAATGGATTGATGATTGGCTACCTTTTTGCTTTTCATGTGCAGGTGCCAATTCAGGTTAACAAGTACTTGGCATATAGTGACGGAATGAAAGTCATTGAATCTGGCAAGCTGTTAATGCAAACCCTAGCCTCAGATGGTTTATTATTTACTGAAATGGATCGGTAATCTTATGATTACTAAGGCTTTTTCCTTATTTTCTTTGATTGGGAGTGAATTGATGTGCTGGATGTCTAGACAAGTTGTGTTCTGGGTGTTTTGTTTGGACGGTTCTAGCTATACTGTTAAAATGTGTTTTTCTTTTTGTGGATTTGGGTGAGTTTTCTTTTATCTAACCTGACGGCCGTTATCTATAAGATGATTTTTTACATTGATCCACTCTTTTGTCATAAATTCTGAAAGTTGATAAATGAGAATCGAAGATGATATGGTTTCAGGGCAAGTGGTCAACCATGCATTGAAACAAAGGAGTTTGATCTTGTGCGCAACATGCTGATTGCTGTTGTTGAAGAACGCTATAGAGATGCTGGTATTTTTTTCCTCTGCTTGGAGTTTGGTCCCTTTTTAAATAGAAAAATTATATTATCAAGCCGGTGTGTAGATTACACTTAGTAAAATACTTACATAACATAATTTGATTTGGAAGATAAATTTAAAACTCGAATCTTACAAATCAAATCTTACCATTTAAGTGATGTGGATGGTGTCGACTTGAGAAATGCGAATTGATTAACTCTTTTAGATAAAAAAAAAAAACTTATTTATCGTGTTTAATTGAAGTCATGCGCTCAAACTCACAGCAGGTTTTGAATCATAGCCTGTGATATTAAATACAACATTGTGCTCTATGCTAGTGAGGGGGATCAAGTTGTGGGTCTTATTTTTAAGAACTTTAATCTGTGACAATTAGGTGCCATCATTTGGAAGGTAACCGGTCATATTGTGTACAGTAATTTTCAATTAAACAATATATTAATTTTATCAAACAGAAGATAGTGAATTGCTTCTAGGGCAGTTCAAGGACTGAATCATCGTGGAAAATTTAATCCTAGTAAGATGTTCTTTGTCAGGTAAGAATGATGCTATACTTACCCTGATCCCAGCCATGGGCAGTCTGGCGGTTTGGTCTTTCAAAATTTCTCGAGCATCATTTGTGAATTATAATGAAATGATAGAATCCCCATATTCATTCCCCCCTCCCTTTTCCCACAGAAGAAAACTGTTGAACTTCCTTATTAGTGTTAAGAGGATTCAAATTCTCATGTTTTTTATACTCTTATTTACAGCTCAGTGGCGCGACAAACTCAGTCAATTTCGGGCTAAAAGGAACTTAAACAACAGGTATGTAGCTCGCCATTACATCACTTCAGTTGGAAAATTACTTGCTGATTGCCGTATCGTTGCAACTACGATGTTGAACTGACAAGTCATTACCTATTTTTTTCAGCTCTTGGACTGTATAATCTGCACATAAAAGCATTGTTCTCCAAAGTTGTTGAGGTCCTCAACACGAAAATGATACCTCTCATCCCTTCTGTCTACAGGAAGCTTGTGAATATATATATATGTAAATACAAACTTGAAATGCAAATGTAGTACTTGTTGAACATGTGGGACTCGTTGACTCTGCTTATTATTTCTTCTGGTGGTTTCGAAGCTAATGGAGCTGTTATGAGGATGCACAGTTTCTTGTCACCAGCGTATTGCTGGGCTGTGCTTTGATGTTGAGCAAAAGCAGCTTGTATGGGATGTTTAGCTGTACATTGTTCATTGATTTGATGAATCATTTCGTTTACATTATTTCTTTTCTTTTTTTACCTTCTGTTGGTTTGATTGTTCGTGCATATTTATAGAGAGAAGAGAGGAGATAGAAACTTGGGGAAGTAAAAACAATGAAGATTATACTGGAGGAATGAGAGGTGCAGTTGGGTAACAATTTAAAGTGAAAAATATTGAAGATTTCTATAATTTTACTTATAAACCTTTAGAAACACTGATTGAAATAATTAAATTTTACAGTGAATAGATATTATTAATTTTAAAAATTCTATTTAATTGATTTATTGTAAGTTTTGAATATCGTTTTGGTTAAGATATATCGATATCGGTAGCTTATCGAAATAGTCTATATATAGATAAATTAATTATATATGTATAAATTATATTTTAAAATAATATCAATGTAAGTCTTAAAAAATTAAAATACATATTTATAAAACTCAATAATATTTATAAGTTTTCAATCCAACTATTAAAAAGAAATAATTAATCATCTTCATCACGAAAATGAGAATAGAGATTTGATTTTTAGTTCTCAAGAAAAGGGAATTAAAAAAAGTTAAGAAAATGATATTTAGATGTGAGAATTAGAGTAAAAATTATAAAAATACATTAAAAATATAAAATTTCAGCCGATACACTGAAAATCAGTCGATATTGACCAAAACACATCGAATGGCCAGTATTTGACCCGGTACGAAACTCTCATCTCATCCATATCAATTACTATCTGGTACGATACATATCGGTCCGTACAACCTGTATCAGTATGATATTCAAAACTCTAGCTTTATACCATACACTTGTTGAGGGAAAAATATAAATCAAAAGATAACAAATAAAAATCCATGTCAGCAGCTGTGTGACGTAGAATTGGTGAGTAAAAAAACTCAATTAATTTTATTCCAAATCAAAGACGTGGTTATGGGATTCGGATCCAACATTTTTACAAGGAGATCCTATAATTTGAGGATAGATTGGATGGATTGTTTAATCTAGTTGTTACTAGAAGATATTTTAACCATTTTAATTTAAATATTAGCGAAAATATGCCGTATTTTAATTATGATTTCAACTCGATTTTAATGTGATCTTTTACGTATAAATCGAACATCCTGAATTTGGGATTTTGCATTTTGACATTTTTCATTTTCACCCTTTATTCCAAAATTTCAGTACTAATAAAAAAAAAATAGTTCTAAGCTCATAAAAAGATTTTATAAAAATAAATTTATAAATTAATATAATTTTATATAATATATTAGATTTATTTTATAATAAAAATAATTTTACAATTTAATGTATCGCATAAAATTATATTAATTTGTGAATTTAATTTTATAAGATATATTTAAAACTAAATTATTTAAGAATAATAATTCTATTTGTAGTTTTTTTTACGTTATTTACGATCAAAAGATAAAAATAGAGCGGATATCCACTCTCCACTCAACAATTTTTCCGCTGAAGTGGACCGACGCACTTTATTGACACGTGGAAAGTTTCTTAACGTATAAAAACCGCTTGAGGAAGATTTACCCGCGTACGTCTGTATAGCATGTATTGCCCTACGGCGTCACCGTGTGTTACTCTGACTCATTTTAGGCTGATGAGAATTTTCTGCAGATCGATGACCTAAAAATTCTTTGAATAATAGTATTCCTCAAAGATCGGCACCGTTCTTTGACCTTCCTCGCTCTGACCGATTAATATAACGATTCGGTCTCATCTATCCCGGGTTTTGTCTCATCGGATTCTTGTTCTTCATGCTCTGTTCTGTTTCTGCTTCGACTTAGAATTCGAATTCCTGACCCCATTTCGTTGACATGTCGGGTCCGCTAGATCGCTTTGCGAGGCCTTGTGAGTCGATATACTTTCTCCCGATGTTTCTTTCCCAAATTCTTGTCTTTGTTTCGGCTAAATCTACCGGGATTTCCATCTGTCTCTTGAAATCTGAATCTCCTGTAATACTTAAATTGGCTAGTTTTGTGGCTTACAGTTGTCGGTCTTGGCCTGCTTGACCTTGTGATCGCATGAAGAAATCGAAAAAGTAGAAATTAGGGTTTATCTTGAACGAGTAATGAATTTATATAGCAAGTCTATTTGAAATTGAATAGGACCTGAGTTTTGACTTTATTGATGTTCCTTCAGGCTTTGAAGGGTTCTCTGGCCACGACGAAAGAAAAGAACGGAAATCAGACTTCGAAAACTCGGAGGATGACAAGCGGACGAGAATCGGTAGTCTAAAGAAGAAAGCAATCAATGCGTCAAGCAAATTCAGACATTCTCTTAGGAGGAAGAGCCGGAAGAAGAGTGCTAGTCGAACTAATTCTGTTTCAATTGAGGATGTGCGGGATCTTGAGGAGCTTCAGGTCGTAGATTCATTTCTGCAGGCACTTATCTTGGACGAATTGCTTCCTCCGAGACACGATGATTACCACCTGTTGTTGAGGTGACGTCCCTTTGTTTCGCGTTATGCGTAATGAAAGATCTTTTCTTGTATAAGTTCTGCTGTCTCCTGGTTCAGATTTGGGTTTTAATAGTGTTTGTGTCTGCTTTAAGCTTCTCTATGGACTGATCTATTTGAAAATTTGGCCTTAGTTTCCATCTATTTATCCTACTGGAACCTGAATAAATCTAGGTGGTATCAATGTCCCCAGTTTAAGCTAGTTGATTTGTTTCCAAAACATGACGGCGGCCTTCAAACTTTGAAGATCTCTGTTTTTAATTTCTCAGTCTGGCTGTATTACCTAGATGTGGGCTTTTGGCCGAAAGTTCCTGAATGCAGGTTTCAACCACTATAAATTAGTGTGTAATCATGTCCTGTTCTCTAATTCTCTTATAATTCAATATCTTAGATGTGAAGACATTGATTTATTGAATGAAAGATGCTTCATGTTGTTACATATAACTCATACTACTTGACTTCAACTAGTATGCTTTGGTGTCACTCACCCAGAGAAGGGGAAGGGGGGGTCTGTGCATGTTGGTGTTTTATCAATTTGTATATTTTTTGCCTCATGGAAGATAAGATATTGCAGGTCCAGCTTATAATGTACATCGGTATGGTATTGATTGTCCAGCTTTATTGTTGCAGATTCTTGAAAGCAAGAAAGTTTGATATTGAGAAGGCAAAGCACATGTGGGCCAACATGATTCACTGGAGGAAAGACTTTGGTACAGACACAATTTTGGAGGTAAATGTTTTTCCTTCAGTTCAAGGCTATGTTTCTGACCCGTACTGTGGATTTTGAGGCAAGTACTGAGATAGTTCTTTCTACAAAAGTTTGACACGATGCTTTATTCACTTAATTTATCTTTTCAGGATTTTGAGTTTTCTGAGTTGAATGAAGTTCTACAATACTACCCTCAGGGTTATCATGGCGTAGACAAGGAAGGAAGACCTATATACATTGAGAGACTAGGAAAAATTGATCCCAACAAGCTTATGCAAGTGACAACTTTGGATCGGTATGTGAGATACCATGTACAGGGGTTTGAACGGAGTTTTGCATTTAAGTTTCCAGCCTGCTCCATTGCTGCAAAGAGACACATAGATTCAAGTACAACAATTTTAGATGTTCAAGGAGTGGTATGTTTGTTAATTTATATTAATATCTGAAGTTTTCCTAGGACCATTTTTTTCCTTGTGTTATAGTATTGTAGTTGCAATCCTGTGTTTCTTGTTTAATTTATTTTCACTGCAGGGTTTTAAAAACCTAACCAAGTCTGCAAGAGAACTCATCACACGGCTGCAGAAGATTGACAATGACAACTACCCTGAAGTATGTGGTTTCATTTGTCAATATATTTAAAATACTTTCCGGTACTTACAGGATATGAATTATGACAGGCTTGCATTTTCTTTTAACATGTAAACCACATCTCGACAGACGCTTTTTCGAATGTTTATAATTAATGCCGGCCCTGGTTTTAAGCTGCTCTGGAGCACTGTGAAAAGTTTTCTTGATCCCAGAACAACCACAAAGATTCATGTACGTTCAAGGATTTAAATTTGTACCTTTTTAATATCCCTTAAAGTATTTACTGTTTACCATTATTAGAATTATCAGAAATTACCTGAGTGGAATTTTCTCACAGGTTCTTGGCAACAAGTACCAAAGCAAATTACTTGAAATAATTGAGGCAAGGTGATTAGATTTATTGGTTTTGGATATGGTGCATTTTCTTTTTCAGTTTTATGATCACAAATAAAAAAGTTTTTATTTTGGGACTTGTATAGTGAGTTGCCAGAATTTCTGGGTGGTAGCTGTACATGTGCCGACCAAGGAGGATGTATGAGGTCAGACAAAGGGCCGTGGAATGATCCAAACATATTGAAGGTTTAGTGCTCACTCTATATTGTTGAACTGTTCTGTTGCTAGCTTTTGTTTCAGTAGATCTGCTAGTTATCTTAGTGGCAACTGTGCTTCATATATGGCTTAGAAAAGTAATTGCATGTGTAGATGGTTCTTCGCGGCGAAGCACGATGTTCTAGACAAATAGTAACTGTTACAAACTGTGAGGGGAAGATAGTTTCATCTGATAAGCCACATTATAACATGGTATGGTCTACTCCCTCGACGTTGAGTTTTGTATATACAATTAGAGTTCAGTCTTTGTTCTCTAATCCTAGTTTTATCATGTTGGGAACTCAGATAAGAAGTAGTGATGCATCTACTGCAGAGTCAGGATCTGAAATGGAAGAAATTACTTCACCTAAAGCAAGTAGGAGCTATTCACAACCAAGCTTGACTCCTGTCCGTGAAGAAGTAAGTGTTTGTAAAATGTGTTTGTCAAGAATGATTGGAAGGAGGCACATCTGGATCAGTTTGTTATGGGGATAAACACTTATTTTTTAATCTTTTTTGAGATGATAGTTTGATGTATTTAAAACTGAATAATATAAACAGTCAATTATTCTTGCTTTACTTGAAAATCACATTTATATACCTCTATTCAACTTTTCTTAATTTTTTTATATGTTTCTTAATTAAAAAGCTTCTAGTGGCTCATTTTTTTTTTTAAATAAAAGGTTCTAGTGAGTATGGCTCAAATTGTAGAGTTGGTTATCATTCACTTTAGGTTGTAAGAGCCTAACATCAGGATAACGAAGAATTTTCTATTCAAGCCTTCTCTTTAATAAACTTCATATTTATCATCCTATTACATTCCCTTGTCCATTTCTTAGGCATATTTTACTCATTTATCATTTTTTTTCCTTTTTCTTATTATAAGTATTTAGTATTGGGTCCTGATGTTTGATTGTACCCTGCATATAAATGGCCCTTTCCATATATTGTTTTAATTTGATTTAGAGTTAATATAGGTTATGAAATTGTACCTTTATGGTGACAATCAAGGAATACTACCAGAATGAATTGGAAAAATGTGCGTTGTAAAGGTCATTCGATGTATGATTACATATATATATATATATATATCTCACTTAATCTGGTTTTATAAAGTGTTGCTGATGAAATAAGTTGATAACTATATACGAGTGATTACAATATTGATATACATGACTAAGTCTGAAAATATATCATGCTTACATAGGTTTTATTAGCTGAATTGCATTAAAAGGCCGATGCTGCCTAACTCGATCTTGAAGAGATTAATGACAGCTTGGCCTCTTAGTATTGTTGGGCACTTCAGTCTATTTAATTAAACAAAAATAAACAAAAACGAAGGGGAGAAAACTGTGTTGCTACTGTAAAATTTTGCTTTAACTTGCATGACATCATTAGGAGGGAAATTTATTGAAATGCTAGTATTGGATGGTGAAACTTCAACTCGTATTTGGTATGCTCTGGTGTTTATTCAGGCAAGAATTGCTGTTAAGGGGAGCAGTGGTGGTGGCATTTGGGAATATGATGAACACGTTCCCATGATTGACAAGGCTGTGGATGTGGGATGGAAGAAACAAGTATCACTTCTAGAGTCACGTGCGTTTGGAGGTTAGATAGTTTAATTGCACATTTATTGAACTATTTCTTGTGTAGCCTGGTCTTCATATGTTATCATTGTTGATTCCACATCTGTTGCAACAGATACAACAGTAGTATCTATTGCAACAGTAGTATCTGTTGCATAATATATCATACTACTGGAAAACTTTATAGAGATACATTCTTGTCTTTGCCTGTTGATGCCTCCTAATGTGAAAGGGTGCTAGATTGTTTAGATAATTTGGACACAGTTTTCAAACTTTCTTTAGGCTTTACTTCCTTAGAATTTTTTAGATACAAAGATCACTGATTCTAGCAGGCAAGGATGTTGCATACACTGTTGGGAAAAAAATGCTTGAAATCGAGTCCGAAAGAGGGGTCTTTATACCTTAGGAAATGAATTGCAGGGACACCTTCTTTTCCAAGTATGAAAAAAGCTCCAGAAGGAATCTTTACTCAGATCTGGGCTTCACTGGTGGCCTTCTTCCTTACCCTCATTATCCTATTACGCTCAGTGGTGTTCCAGGTGACTAAGAAACTTCAGAAAACTGTGTCTGATTCTATCTCAACATTCGTGACCTGACAGTTGAATTACTGTAGGAGAAGTGTCATCCCCCTTCTCCTGCTCCGGGTTTTGCAGATGCAGCGGACCTGCTCTCATCTGCTTTGGAAAGGCTGGGCAAGCTTGAGGAGAAAGTAGATAGGCTGCAGGCAAAACCATTTGAGATGCCTTATGAGAAAGAGGAGTTGCTGAATTCTGCTGTTTGTCGTGTTGATGCATTGGAGGCTGAGCTTATTGCAACAAAAAAGGTGACTATATCCTCCCTTGTTTGATAATCTCAAGGCACAACCCAAATGACAGTAGTGTGGTTTTCATCTCTTTACTGTAAAAAACTAGCTCTGTACCAAATCTTGTAAGTTGATTTATGTATCTGTGGGCACGCATCTGCATAATATTGTATGTTTGTTCATGTCTTTTAAGACCTGTGGTCTGCTCTCGTGAGCCTTAGGTAAAGCAAGATATCAGTTGGTTTTGACCTGAGTCTGTATATAAGTCCCCTCCAACCCCTATGACAATATAACTCCTATATATGGTTGACTGTCTAAATTAGTTTGGATTGAAGCGTTTATTTCTGCAGCAATTGCATATAGTGACATGTACTTTCATGTGGTAGATTGCCAGTTGGGTTAAACGGTTGACTGTCTAAATTAGTTTGGATTGAAGCTTTTATTTCTGCAGCAATTGCATATAGTGACAAGTACTTTCATGTGGTAGATTGCCAGTTGGGTTAAACAGTTAAAACTTTTAAAGCTGCCTATCTGCTGATAGTTGCTCAACATTCTTGGATCTCCTAGCCAATTCTTTAAAGTTTTTTTTTTGTTGTTTTTTTGGTGTAAATGGCTTATGGCATTGATAATGTTTGGCATTAGCCTAGGAATGAGTACATTTCAGGGACTTCCTGCAAAATGTTCCTCAACGCGTGGTTGATCTTATTGCTTGCCTTTTTCAGTCACTTGTTATTTTTACTTGGGATCTCATATGCTTCTTCCTGATTAGGCTTTGCATGAAGCTTTAATGAGGCAGGAAGAACTTCTAGCATACATAGACAGACAGGAAGAAGCCAAGTTTAGGGTAAGCTTAAGATTTTAAATTGTGTACCCTATAATTTTTTTTCCCCATACCTCTTCTGCTTTCTGAAGATTGCGTTTATATCTGCGCCCCTCAGAAGAAGTCTTGCTGGTGAAAAGGAGGCTCCTGTACAGGGGGAAGTCTGTGGTGGTATGTTAGCTCCACTTCATTCACGCGCTTTGTATAATTTGAACGAGAGTTGGGTCTTCCAGAACCAGAGCGATTTTTAAATGAATTAATATATTCCAAGCTATTATTTTGTATTCTCTTTGAGATTTTTCTTTTTTCATCTGTTCAACTTATGTGCTCTGTATGTAATGTAGACTGTTTATAATACAAATAGAAAATTACTGTTTTTCAACATGAGTTTTGTCGTCCCCAATCCCACCGACTATTGTATCTCATGTTAAGTACATTTTTCATTTAAGTGGCTGACTTAATAGCCACTTAAACTAAGTGTGTTGTGTTGCTGTTGTGTTTCACAGCCCGAGCGACTCCATGGAGGCCCAGTTCGTCTACCTAGAACTACGAAGAGATGAGAGTTTCGAGGTGGTGGGGGACAACTCCAATACCAAAGTTAGTACGTGATCTCCTTATGAGGATTATGAAATCCAAGTATTGAAGTGTCAAAATGTCTGAACTCCTCCCCTTACTAAGGGAGGGGGTATTTATACTTGGTTGGGGGTGATCCTTGGGAAAGAGATTGTCCCGACTGCTTCTCCTCCCTGGCCTCCTGGGCCTTCTTGACCCGGCCCACTTATTGTCCTCGGGCTTAGAATTGCTCGGGCCTTGTGGGTTGGGCCTGTTCATCCCGGCCTAGCCTTGGGGACTACTCCCCTCACATGTTGTGTTAACTAGTATGATTGAAGATGATAAAATTTGAGATGAAGAGTAGCATTGTTTAAATAGCTTGAGATAATTCACCACTAAGCTGGACTTTCCCGTGCCGGGTGGTCCGTCCATGCAACAAATATTCACGTTTCCAAGCCTTACCTGCATTACTATATATTGTTTCCTCATAAACCTATCCAGTATCATCGATCAGAGCCTTGTTCGCATCCAGGTAGGTTGCATTGTGTCAAAAAAGGTTGCCGGTCCTTGAGGCAGCAGCTACTGATAGGATCATATAATGTTTATCAGCAACATTTCGGTTTGGGACGAGGGCTCCATTGGCTATTTTAGGGGTAGAGAACTTTGAGGGTTTTGAAAGGGTTTTTTCTTATGGCCAGAAAGAGGGAATTGGGCTGTGGGCAATGAAGATAGAACTCTCTTCGTGTGGCCTGTGCTCGCGATCTTATTGGGCCTAAGACTAGTTGAAGGGCCCACCAAAAATATGAAAGAGATGTGTTATTTAATAAAAACAGGTATTATATAGCTGTCCAAAAAAATGATCGCACTAACTCTGACGTGTGACCATCGCTTTAATTCGGAATCTCTTTTTTAAAGTCTCTTTCGTCGGACATAATAAGTTTTTTTTCATGTTGATATCACATTGATTCATCGATTAAGATGGACTATACATTATTAATAGGTCAAAATGTCCAAATTGTGACTACTCACTTGTCGGAAATCTGCACACATCCCCCCTCCCTCCAAGTTTATACATTAGAAGATCATGGAATCCGGAAAAATAACGTCCCACTGGTCCACAACAAGTTGTCAAGATTTAGATTACGTTGCCTTTATATCTCATGTCACGTCATTATATATATTGCTATTTAAATACCATGGCCCAGCCATTTTATTGCTATCATTATCATTTTAAAATTTAACTTATAATGGGTTAATTTCTACCATTATAAGTTGTATCAATTAATTAAAATGTTGTATTTACAAACTTGTTTTTGTTAGCACACACTATGGATAACTTACTTTGTCACGTCAACTGTGAGAAAAAATATATTTTTAATTTGAAATTTCTTTTACGAATGTTGTCGTCCTAGTACGATAAGTTGTAGCATTTATACGACGTAGTTTTGCAAGTAGAAGTACTCCATAGTAAGAGATACTTTTTCAGCTCTATAACATACAATCGGCGGTGGGAAACCGCTGGGTAATCTGCTGATGTGTCAACCAATATATTAAAAAAAAAAAAAGAGCAAGCACACAAAAAATAAGAGAAAAAACGTCTAAGGGCATTGGTAGTGGCTTCTCTATCTTCATCTTTATCTTCAAATTTAAAGAATATGTCTTTAAATTTATCTACATTGGCTTATGCATCTCTAAATTTTTGCATAGCTATAAATAGTGCTTGAAGAAGCACTATTCATTCTTGAAACATTAGTTTACTATTTTTTTCTTTCTCCTACCCTTAAAATCAACTTTGTAGAATTTATATTAAGATAATTTTGATACATAAAATTTGTATTAAGTTGATAATACAAAGTGGATGTTAATTGTAAAATATATATAAAAAAATAATTTTAGGAAATAAATAAAAAATTAAAAAATAATAATATTTTATTATTATTTGGTTCAAAGATGCATAAACCAATGTGGGAGTTTTTTTTCATATGCAAAATCATTCTTTAAAAATGATAATTTTGTATATGAAGATGTATAAACCACTACCAATGCTCTAAGCCTTCAAGGTGAAGAAAGCTATTTCGTTAAGGAAAATGAAAGTTTTTTAACCAAAGTTTTATTTTTCACCAATGGATCTAATTTAGTAGAGTTTTTCATTATCCCAGAAAAATAAAAAATAAAAAGATAAAATGCCAATTCCGAAATACTTTTCTTCCATTTTCTCGACAACCAAACAAGACATATAAAAAATAAATGTAAAACAAGTAGGAAAAATAAAGAGGTAGATGGCTGGAATAGAATGAGAACAAAGTTTTAAAATTCTTGAATTCATTGTTCTCCACAAGTATAACCTCTATGAACTTAGATAACTTTATCACTTTTTATCATCACGTACAATAAAGAACAAAGAAGATCCACCGAATCAGTAATCCTATATATAGGTGCGATGAGTTTTTTTTTCCATCTTTCAAGATGACTTTTATTTTCTAAAACAATTGAAAAGAAATTCACTTTCACAAAACTCACAGAAAGTTCTTTGTGAGAAAGTGAAAAGAATTTCATTATTTTCTCAATAGTTCTGTGAGGAATTGAAGGAGTAGACGAAAAGATAATAAATATACTTTAATTTGGCCACGTGGAATGTAATGTCCCGGCAGTTTCCCGGATCGATTGTAAATAAACTTATTTATTTATTTATTTATATCTTTAAATATCAAAATTTGACACTACCACCAACTGTCAAATAACACTTTGAATTTTAAATCTAACGGTCAGAATTATGACACGTCACTCCGTCAGATCTCGTTTTATGTGATTACCATTGAACACCAACCTCACGTTGTTGGGTAGAGGAGCACGGAACTGGAAGAAAGACAGGACACAAAGGCAGTTAAGCAGCTACTTAGGAGCTCCGTACACATCAGTCAAGTAAATGGATGAGAAATTCTTTGAGTCTCGAATTGGGATTAAATAATGAGAAATGCTTTGGGTCCCGAATTCGGGACCCAAAACATGTCCCGAATGGGACTTTTTTTTTATTTTTTTATTTTTTTATTTTTATAGAATGATTAAAAAAATATTTTTAATAATATTATGAATTTTTTAATTTTTTTAAAAATATTTATGATGATTAAAAAAATATATGAAATAAAAAATAAAAAAATAAAAAATTTTTTTTACCTATTCGGGACACTTTCGGGCTACATCTCTCGGGAGATGTAGCAGTGCTCTTAAATAATATATGATTTTTTTATTTAATAATTAATAAAGTATTTTTTAATAATATTATAATTTTTTATTTTTTTTAAAGTATTTATGATGATTAAATAAATATATAAAAATAAAAAATAAAATGCATTATTCGATAAACTCATTCGGACTACTTTTTCGATGGCTGCAACAAGACTCTAAATGGATCTATCCAAAGTGGGTGGTGGGTGGAGCGGGCTATCAATCACGGTGTAATTACATTAACACCATGTTTGAATGCTGAAATGATTTTAGATAATTTGAGTTAATTTGTAAATAGTAATATTTTATAAATTTAAATGTAAATAAGTTAAGATGTATTTAAATATATGAAATAGATTAATATGAGTTTAAATTTTTATGAAAATTTGAAAAAGTAACAAGTCTCATCAATTATTAATTTGAGATGGATTAAGTTGATATTGATATCCAAACATAGCTTAAGGGAGCTAGGTAGCCATCCCCCCAATTTTTTTAATTCATATTTCCTAGGCTTTTTTTTTTTAATTTTATATAAATAGAAAATGGCTCTCAAAAAAATTTATAATCCCCATATACTTTTTTAAAATCTATATATATATATAAATGATTCTTTTTTATTTTATTTTTCAATAATCACAAAATTTTGTTTAATTTTTATATACGAGAACCCTCTCTCCAAGGCAGGTTGCTCGCATCCGGGGAATCTTTTAAAGCATCCTCATTGGCTTGGTCAAATAAGAAGGTTGGCTAAAATTTACATAATTGATGTAAAAAACATCTCACATTGAATTGGACAAATCTAAAATAATTTAGATTTTTATTACAGTGGTTGGCCAAAGATGGAGAACTATAATTGATTCAGCAAACATTAAAATATTAATTTCTCACTCCAAATAAATATTAAAATATTAGTTTTTCACTCAAAGCAAAAATACTATTTGGTTTGTAATTCAGAAATTTACATAGAAATTTAGATGAGTTTAATCAAATTTTTTTGTTATTAGCATTAAATGAATTTTGAAAATATGATTTTTTAATATTAATTTAATTAGATTATAATTATTATTAACATTTAATTGGTAGAGCTACAAAATGTGATAAAAAATTATTAAATTAATAATATTTTACTATTTTATAGATAGTGAATGGATAATCTAATTTGATGATTGAATTTAAATAGAATAGGTAAATGTAAAAAAGTTTGATGTTTACTAAATTTTGAAAATGAATTTAACCAAACCAATGAGGATGATCAGTTGATGAGAAGGTTGCCCAAAAATAAATAAATAAACAAATATTTATAGCATATCCTATAGAGAAATATAGAAATGTAAACAATTTCTGTTGTTCCATTGATATATAATTTTCTGACTACAACGAGATCTAAGAAAAGTTCCTTTTATTGGTAATAGGAAAATGAAAATGATAGTTGTAGTCGTGAGTATATAAGTACCACGTAATTATTTTTAAAAAAGTGAATAAATATGAAACTCACATGAAAAAAATTAATTTTTTAATAATGTATCTCTCTTTTTTAAAACGACTTCACTACACTTATGATTTCATGACTATACATAGTATTACTCGTAAGAAAATATTAGGTTATCACCTCAAGTGTACCTGCATTTTAATTTTTTTTTTAAATATTTAAAAAAGGGACTATGCTATAGTCATTGCTCCCAGCGGTAGCTGAGAGCTATCGTTAGTTATAAGAATTTTTTTTTTTTTACTTTTTCATACATGTAATTTTTAAAACTTTTAATTATTTTTAAAAAAATTAAAAAATCATAATATTATTAAAAAATACTTATTTAATCATTAAGTAAAAAAAATTAAAAAAATCAAAACAGTAAAATAAAGTGATTAAAAAAATCAAAACAGTAAAATAAAGTGATAGAATAGAATGGTAAGAATAATATTATCCTTAACAAAATACCTGCTAGTGAATTTATATATATTTTTTAATATTTAAAAAAATTAAAATATTTGAGAGACAACTTGCCAGGACAGGACTGAATAGCAACACACGATATAATAGTGCCTGACATCAGTACTCAATGAATGTAGGATAGATTTATGGCTACACCAACCATCGACGATGATTCCTAGATCAGTATAAGACCGGGTTTGTATCGAGAAATATTTTAATTTATCTTATTTTATTATTATAAATTTTTCTATAAAATATAATAAATAATTTAATTTTTTTAAATTTTTAAATAATAATAATATTAAAAAATAAATATTCTAATAATATTTTATTTAATTTTTAATTTTCATCTCAACTAACTATCCAAATATAATCTATTACCAACTATTTAATGGGATTGATTGAGATCATTATGTTGTTCAAATGCTCTCGACCAGGGATTTAATCCTTTTGATTGGTATCTCGTATAATTATATTTCTAAAAATGATTAAATTACGATGACAAGAACAGATGGATAACAGAGAAGTTGCTGTTGGTTCATACGAGAAAGATAGACATTCAAATGACCATAGAATCTCTCCTTCTCTGTCTCTCTCTCTGTCTCTGGTTGGTACGTACCTTTCAAGAGCGGCATGCCAACGTCCACAACACCTAAATCACGCCTTCCTCTATTCATGTTGGACAATGTAGTCGAGAATAATGTCGATTTCAATGAATATTTCAGTAAATTGTTTAAAATTTACACGACAACTTCACGCTTCTTGTTTTTCTTTTGTTTGGGGGGGACGAACCATTAGAGATGGTTTTATTATTTTGGCCCCATAATAAAAAAGCTAGCCAGATCTTGCAGCATGAAATGATAATGAAAGGGTTCTTGAAATGTGAGTTGCTTAGTTACATAATGCTACAACGATTGTAATAATCATCACCAATCACATACCATAAATCACATTTCTGACATGTCTTTGGAATATTAAGAACAACTGAATCTTTCTTCTCATCCTTTTTCTCGTCTTTGGAGGGACCTACACTGACCACAGTGGCAGTTTTTCTGAATTTTCGGACCTTCTTGATGATCCTCACTGGATCGGCTTCCCCGATTACTGTCACCGTATTCTTTGAGGGGTCAAGGACTATAGAAGTTATCCCATCGATTGTTGCAATTAACTTCATCACCTTCTGCCTGCACTTTGAACAGAGCAGTTCCACTGACACTACAGTTTTCTGCAACACACAGAATTTGGTCAGAACGTACCACTGAGAACTGCACAGAGAGAGAGAGAGAGAGAGGGCGGGGAAAGGGGGGGGGGGGGGATGATATGGCTGCCATATACTGCAGTGTCAGTGAAAGGAGAAAGAATGGTCACAGATAAATTAAACAAGCAAAAAGAACATCATGTAAACATGCTGCATTTGAAAGTATGCAAGCCTGAGGACAGACTGAATGGAACCTTTGAAATCATTGGATATCAATAAGCAAAGCAAAGGAGGACTGAAACAGATGCTACAGAAAATACGGATGGATCCAGAGTTGCTATATAAAAATCATTCTCTCCCTCCCTCTCCCTCTCTCCCTCTCTCTCTCAGTTTCATTAGGTTTTGTTTTTTTAAAGGTGCTGGGATATCCTTTCTCTGTGTTCTTGGATATAAGTGTGGTCCAGTACTGAATAATAAGAGTGACACTGTTAGTTGGTGACTGGAAGTAAATGCCAGTCAGAAGGCTGTTGATCTAATCAGATATGCTTTTAATGCAGAATGTCCAGAAACTCTTGAACAAAAACCTTCTTTTCTGGAATACACTGTTTGCCCTTGATCCAAATAAAATTCCCTCACTATTTGGGAGAGGTTAGACAGTTTCTTTTCTAATTTCACACCCCTGGATAACAAGTGCATAAGTGGACGGCTGAATGCAGAAAAACCAAATGAATGCGGCTACTTGCTACTTACATGATACACCATCCAAGTGAAAACTTGATCCTTTTCTCAAGGAACCACGATCTTATCTAGACATAATCCACTGCGTTAATCTAGGATGTTTAATAGTGACATGACATTACCCTTTTGTCTTAACTGGGTAGGGCACAAGGCATTTAACACCCTTTAGTTTCTCAAGTCAGCTGAATGGGGGCACAACTTGGCCCACTTATACGGTCTATTTAACACATTTTTTGGTCGTATTCAGAACTTCAACTATGTGTTTTAATTAAATACACACTGTTTTGTGTGTGTGTGTGTGTGTGTGAGAGAGAGAGAGAGAGAGACCTTTTCACTGCTCACCCGGATGCAGCCAACATAATTGGACTGCACAATCATTCCACTAAGCTGATTAAGATACCAAAACTGCTCAGGCTGAGTTTGAAAATTTTGTTTTTCCATATTTACTTTGGGCCCTGCTACGAGAATAGGCTCTATAGTGTCGGCAAACTGATTCTTCAGTACAATGTGCTCTGTGGAAGGCTGCCGGCCTGCAGTTGAAAATGCAGTTAGAAACATGGATTTTCTATATCATATGTCCAATCCGAGACTCAAAATCTGGTTTTAAGAGTATTAAAAAACTAAACCAACTTCGATCAATTTGAAACAAAGGATTAAAACGAAATACTATATGTTCAAGATGCATTATGATTAGAGTTGAGACCTCCACAGAAATCCTAAACTGCACTCCATTTTTTGGGGGGGGGATGGGATTGTTTAGGAGAGATCAATAGCTCGAATGGCGGCAAAGCTCCATTATACAACAGCATATATAGTGGCAACATCGATGTGTCAAATTCAAGGGCATCCTAGTTAATATGAGCAGTTTTGCTAGGATCTGAGAACACTTGTATGAGCATCAAGATATGATATGAATAAGCAGTTCGTCCTCCAAACTAATTTTACACAGCATAATTAATTTGAGTAATTTTGATATTAATTGTCCGGCTTGCAGAGTTGTGTTTAGTAATTACGCTTCAAAGGGAAGTCTACCTGGAACAGTAAGTAAGTCCTAAGTTTCTGGACACCATAGTAAATATGATATCTAGCTGTATGAAGTTATAGCACATGTGGGCATGGATGAAACGGCATTGAAGTGGTTGATGCATCAATTTCTCCACTGAGCGCAAAAAACAAGTGATCTGTCACTTTCTCCTGTTCTCTCATTAAAATCCCATAAATATAATGAGAAGAAAATGAAAATACCATGTGAAATCGCAATGCATATGAGGTACATAGCAGCATGCACATGTATGTCAATAGAGTTGCATAATGTAGGCAATGCATGTAGATGTGACGTGCAAAACCAATCTTCCGAATGCAATTGCATGCCTCCTGATTAAGAACCAGTGGCAAGCATTGTTTACAGATCCCCAGCATCATGAAGTCCAGAACTCAATGCCTTTGATTGTTATTGAAGATTATGCTAGATCAACGTTGTAAGCTCCTTTTTGGCAATACGAAACAGAAGTACACATGTATATTGGAAGTTCTACAGGTACAGCATTTCTTTGCAAATCACAAATTTGGTAGGAATGATACAATTAACACAGTAACTCCATCTGCAAACATCAAATCCAGAGTATGGACTCGTGGTCTGAAATCTAATCCAAAAAAAAAAAAAAAAAAGACTGGTAGTGAAGAGTAAAGAGAACACAAAAAAATGCTACTAGTAGTTAGTTTGAATTACCAAGAAACACCAAAAAAAAAAAAAAGAAAACAAAGAATATATTATAAGGCAAATCTAATTACCTCAACAACGTGATGAAACATTAGTAAAGATGAGCAGTGATAATCTTCGGTCAGATAATTATCATCCAAGGCATTGTGTTGAATCTCTGTAAGTAGAATTAGCCTTCATGCTTGTGGCTTCATCGGCTTCCACCATGCGAGTGTAACAGCTCCCAATCTTCTTGTGTAACTCGTAATAAGTCTTCCATTTTCTTCAAAGGGTCTCAAATCTAGGTCAATGAAAGATGCCTAAGAAATTGCAACTCAAAGCATAACAATCGACACCTTGCAGCAGCAAAATTCAACTTTTAATCTGGAAAATTAGTCAGTTACTTAATTATTAGTAACAATTTGCCTTTATCTAAAAGTTTTACTATGTAATTCCAAACTTTTGGCAATAATATGAATTATCTACACAATCCCACTTTTCCTGGGGAAAAAAATATGTGCTTTCCAAATGTCAAGATGATAAAGCGTTGATAATAAAGTATAGAAATCCTAAAAGGTAAATCAATGGCAACCATGCATATCAAAATTCAAATGAAATATGTAGATAGCTGTGTACCTTGTAATCAAAACCTTGGTTGTATCCCCTCCCTAGATGTAATTTATTAAATAAAAAAATACTGAATCCCCCATCTTCACTTTTGTCCAAAACCAATAATCAGACTACAGTCTCTTTTGCAGTTGCAATCATAAAAAAATCCTCTGCAATCTTCAAGCTTCCAACCAGAGGAATGGAATGCAAAGAGGTATGTATCAATGTGTGATACTCCCTCTCCACTTAGTTCTCTGCTTACTGGACAAGACCACCCAGAAATGATGTCATAGCATGCTTGAATCGCTTCTTCTATTATGTCAAACTTATCAAGCCTTCTGTTCCCTCAATAACCCGATCCTGTAGGTCCGTACTCTTGACTTTATAAATTATTTCAAGAACAAGCCGGAGGATATTCTTTCTGCGCAAAGCCATTCTCTGACCTAATGAAGGACTCGAGTGCATCTTCAAATGCTTCACCAATCACAAAATTAGTACAGTCCGCACGGCACCTCTATCCACGGCCCCAAATTTGAGAGAACCGTTCAAGAACACCCCGGAAAGTATTCTCCATTCTCAGGACGGTCAAAGAGATTGTTGGCGTAATGCTTTATCTATTGATCTGTGATTGCACTTGGAGAATAGATTGAGGTGTATCGTATTTGCTTAATAATATTCCTGTCCCTACCGTATTTGTCGCTGTCTCGATATCTATAACACGAATGGGAAATGAGCAAAAGTCAGAAACAAACGTACAAAATAACATCAGTACTGGGTGATTCTCTGTTCTGTAGCTCGAAAATGGAGCATCTTTAGAGGTACTGTCATCCGACCACAACGAAAATATTTTCGCCACTCAACTCAAGTTCAAAGACTCTGAAGTCTCAACAATTCACTTTAATCTAATTTTCATTTTTAGTTTAATATTTAAATTCTCAATTTATTAAACTTATCACAATTTAAAATTTTTTGAAACCTGAGATTCAATTTTTTTTTAATTTAATATTTTTTTTATGTGAGATATAATTTTTTCAACTTCTTATAAATACATTTAAACTCATTTTTCATCTTTACTTTTTTAAATCAGAACAATTCAACTAACGTAAAAATGGAAGCTAACCATCTCAAAAGAGAGCCTACGTGCGTCCTCCATTCACATCCCCACCACTGTCACTCTGGTTTTCGAGTGGAAACCTGATTTTTGAAAGGGAAAGCCACTGTCGGCCAAAACTCCAACATCATTTTCTCTACCGTACGCGTGGCTCTTTCCCCTGATAACCGTTTTGAATTCATATATATGTATATATATGATTATGCAGCAAAAGAATGAATATAGCAGCCCACCCAGCAGCATAGCAGATCGAAAAATGCTTCCGCTATTGCTTCATCTCCTGCAACCTCGCATTTGTTGTTACGCTCTTGTTGTTTTGAGTGCCTCTCTGTTTTTGATGTCTCAAATAGTACCGAAGATGTTTCGATGCCGTTTTCAAGAACCAACCGCCGGGATTCCTCCAGGGAGTCCAGGATTACCGCTGATTGGAGAGACCTTGCAGTTCATGGCTTCCATCTACAGTGGCAAAGGCTTCTATCACTTTGTCCGGGTTCGCCATCTCCGGTACGTAACATCTCTTTCATAAATTTTCCGACGCTCTTTATACATGAATGCCATCTGCTTCTCTCCAAACCAGTTTCTAGTACTCCCAGGAAAAAGAAGTTTTCATAGATTATGAAAACTGGTTTTATCCAAAACTTCATGTGGATTTAAAAGTACATGCTTTTTTTTTTTTCCTCCTTGTTATGAGATTTTTGTTCTTCGAAACAAAAGGATCCTGAATTAGTGGAACAGGTACGGGAACTGCTTCAGGACAAACATCTTTGGGGAGACGCATGTCTTTGTTTCGAGCACAGAGTCAGCCAAGGCAATCCTGAACAATGACTCGGGAAAATTCACCAAAAGATACATAAGGTCGATCGCAGAGCTTGTTGGTGATCAAAGCCTTCTCTGTGCTTCTGACCAACACCACAAACTGATCCGTACCCGTCTCTCCAATTTGTTCTCAGCTACTTCTATATCAGTTCTTGTCAAACAGTTTGATGAATCAATCGTGGAAACATTCAACTGCTGGGATGATGGCAGCACTGTGGTCGTACTCCAAGAGGCACTCAAGGTACATTTGACCGAAAAATCCATAAGAAAAACAGATAAAAAGATATCATATTTTGTAATCCCAGATTGTTGAGGCAAACATATTTTAATTAATTGTTTATTTAAGTGGTAAATATTGAAATCATATTCTAAGTGGTCCTCTCTTTAAATGTGACACATCAATAATAAGTATGATTCCAGATAAAAAAAAAAAAAAAAATCTAAAATAAAAGGGTAATATTGTGTAATACACAGAAATGATTGGTCCAATTAAAGTAAATTTATGGTACTATATTAAGCTTGCGTTTAGATGGTAAGGTATTCTCAGGTATTTTGTAAAAAATAATAAAAAATTAATGATAGAATATTAAATAATAATAAAAATTATGTACAAAATAATAATAATAAAATAAATAAAAGTGAGCTAGTCGAAACTAAAGCCAAACTAGGCCTTAGTAACGTGTAACTTTTTTTTATATAAGAATTTTGTGAGAGTGGTAAAACTCTTGATAAAATAGTTGCTAATCACAAAGATGGGGACCCACAAGTGGAAAATCTGGTCCAAATCTGAATTGTTAGACTCATGCTTGCTTCAGTCTCTGGCCCAATTAAAGGCCTTCTAAATGGAGCCCATCAATGGATGAGAAGGAAACTAAGCGACCATAAAACGGAACCTCTGGCTCGAGTCACAGACTCAGAGGCCTCAGTCCTGCAAGCAATTGGATCCTTTCTTTCTGTCACCTGCTCTATCATCCAATACGAATCTCACAAATGAGCTAGAGCCGACTCTAATGAGCCGAACTCCAGAGCTACTATAATCCCTTCGAAAACCCAAGTCGAAGATCAACAGTCCTAGACATGTCGAGTTCACAATAGTATCAGAAAAGTGGCAACACTTCTTATCACACTGACTGAATTATCATCATAGTTGGCTGAGAAAGCCAGCATTTTCTTTTTTTGTTGTCGTTGTTGTCGTTTTAACAGTGGTCGAGAGTTACTATAGAGTACTGATGTTGGCGACTGGATCGGGTGCAGATAACTTGCAAAGCAATGTGCAAAATGCTGATAAGTCTAGACAGCGGGGAAGAACTAGAGATGTTGCAGCAGGAAGTCGCCCAAGTTTGTGAAGCAATGCTCGCATTCCCTTTGAGGTTACCTTGGACAAGATTCCATAAAGGCCTCCAGGTAAATATAATCAGAACGCCTAAAAAGTTTATAATTAGCCACATTTGATCATGTTTTTTCTTTGTTTAATGACAATTCAGGGCAGAAAAAGAATAATGAACATACTGGACAAGGCGATTAGTGAAAGAAGAGGAGGCATAAAACAAGCTTATCAAGGAGATTTTCTGCAACAGATGTTGATGGAGGATGAAAAATCATCTAGTACTCATGATGAAGCTCCAAGGCTGACAGATGCAGAGATTAAAGACAACATCTTAACTATGATTATTGCAGGTTAGCAAAAGATTGCTAAAGAAATACCCCGAATGTATATTAGCAGATCTATCTCATTTTGTTTTTGAAATCATTTTGTGGGGATTGATTCTTGAAAATTTTGCAAAAGTGCATAATATTCCTAAACTCTTACTTACATCTTGGAAGATAATGCAGGTCAGGATACAACAGCAAGTGCAATCACATGGATGGTTAAATTCTTGGATGAGAACCAAGATGTCCTTGAGACACTTAGGGTAAGTGAAACCAAGTATATACGCCCAACAGGCAACAACACACAGGATCGTGCATTTGTTGATGATTTCCATTAGATTATGGTATATTAATTTCTTAACTCTTCTTATATGCTAATTTGCCTATGGGAGCAGAATGAACAACAGCACATGGCAAAAAAGACTTCACTGAAGCCATATCTTTCGGTTGAAGATCTTACTGAGATGCCTTATGCTTCTAAGGTAGTACTTATTGCAGTATGATCATCTTTTTTGTGGATGTATTCGAAAAGTTGATAAATAGTTGTCACAAACAGGTTGTAAAAGAATCCCTACGGATGGCATCAGTAGTACCATGGTTCCCAAGACAAGCACTCAAAGACTGTGAGATTGAAGGTTTGTTGTCTTAAAGGCTTCAAAAAGTAAATACTCTGCTTAAGGAAGTATACATTTCATCTGATTTAAGGTCATGTATTAATTGCTGCTATAGGATTTAAGATCAAAAGAGGTTGGAACGTTAATATTGATGCTAAATCAATACACCTGGATGCTATGGTGTACAAGGATCCAAGAGAGTTCAATCCAACAAGATTTGCTGTAAGTCTTATCTCTTCCGGGAAATCTCAATTATTTGTTCTTATTTTCCGGGAAGGAAAAAGAAGTTGAAATTCATTCCTCGAAGTATAATTTGATAAGGTGATTTTCCCTCTCCCATTGATATAGGGAGAAACAAAGCCATACAGCTTCTTGGCATTCGGAATGGGAGGGAGGACTTGCCTTGGGATGAACATGGCCAAAGCCATGATGCTTGTGTTTCTCCACCGTCTGATCACCACATACAGGCCAGTGAATATATCTCAAAGAACATAATATATAAGAGCATTGCTTCAGCATACGTACAGTACTTTAGATCGAAATCAACCTCAATGTTTATATATTGAGATCAGTTCATGATCATCAGAAACAAAGCTAGCTATGATACTGTATTAATAATAATTAAGGTTGTTTGAATTGGAAATTTGTTGATCAGGTGGAAGGTGATGGACCCCGACACGAGCACTGAGAAGTGGGGGCTTTTCTCGAGATTAAAAAGTGGCTGTCCGGTGCAATTGATGAGAATCACTGAGGATGTTTCAGTTCAAACCTAAGAAAGACGTTAATTTAAGAACTTATGTATCATCTCTAGATCATGCATGTCAGGACTTTTCTAACTACATACGTTAATAAGACTTGTATATATGTGTGTGTATATGTAAGGCATGCATGCAGGGGTTGAATGATTTCCGCGATACTGGAAGATGAATATTGTACAAATCAATTTAGATAAGGAGTAATGTTAGATATAGTTATGAGTTCTGCAAGCGACGTATACTCTTTTTGAAAAAGAGTGGGGTCTACTATTAAAAAGTTAATTTTTTTCATGTGAGTCTCATATTTACTTATTTTTTTTTTCAAAATGAGTTTGTGGCTCTTACACACTTTATAACCGCAAATATCATTTCTTTATATATACACACACATAAACACTCTGATAAACGTGTGGAACTTTTTATTGTGGGAGAATGAAATCTTGGGTTTAACATACAGGGTTTGCTAGTCGGCCACCCATTTCTTACCGTTGGGCGCACGTGACCGCTAGCTAGTTCATTCTTCTTCTTTTTTTAAACAATTAGAAAACCACATAAATTCATTAATAGTAACTTTTGCAAACATTTAAAAACAAAAACAAAAACAAGATACACAAGCGGTAACTTTGACCGGTATACTTGAGGGGACTAAGTAGCATTTTCCTAACATAAAACCTTCTTGTGCCTTCATTTAAGTTTTTTCGAGGATGCACATAACCTAAAGAAAATCAACTATCTAGATCTCATCAGTATGTAACTGAGATATGACAATACGTGACACGACCCGTTAATCCAACATGAACATGACATGATAATAGCGGATTTGGGTTTAGCTTTAACGGGTTTGGGTCAAAATGTCCGTTAAGACACGATTGCTTAATGGGTCGATAACGGGTTAACCCGTTAAGAAATTTAAAATTACATTAATACCCTTATACCTAAAAACTAAAAAAAAATCCTAAGACTAAAGACTCCTGCCGTACTCTCAATCACTCGACTCACTCCCTCACATTCATCTTCATTCTTCACTCGCAAAAGGCCTCCCCCTTCTTTTCAACCCTGTCTCGCCACTCAAGCCTCAATCGCCAGCTTCTCTCCAGATCTCCAGCAACAAGGTAAGTTAACATCTCAAATCCTAGCACTTGAATCTTGATCTCTAATATTGGCATATTACTTTGATTTGATTTGATTTGGTGGATGATGATGATTTGAGATTTCCCATCATTCTTTATTCTTCAAGCTCCCTCTCTAAAGATTTCCACAGTTTCGGCTCTCCCTTTTCTTGGAGGCAAACAACGTCTTGGATCTCCGACTGTGGTGACCCTTTCTTGGTTCTCCTATGATCGCCAACCCAAAGAAAGAATCTTTCTTAGTTCTCCTACCATTTCTTAGATTTCCTACTGTGGTGATCCAACATTTTTCCTGGTTCTCTTGCCGTTTCTTTGATCTCATATCTCTCCATCTAACGTCTTTCTTGTTTTTCTTTTCCTACCATTTCTTGGATTTCCTACCGAACGAATGCTGATACCTTTTTTTTTTCTTACCGTTATACAAGATAACTTTATGAAGCGTCTACTTCGATCAAGTTTCTTCATCTTTAAAAATAAAATTCTTACTCAATTTCAAAAAGGTCCAAAATCTTCCAGATTTCAAGCACAAACTCAAAGAAACGTAGGGCCCCATTGACCATTGTATATAATATTTTAGCATACTCAAGATGTCGGCACCTTCTTTCTTTTTTAACAAAATTATATGGCCTGGGATCATTCATGAACATTAAGTCGTGCTAGCTAATTTTAATTATGAAGATATGTCCTGTGACCATTCATTTTGCTTAATTTGGCTTATTTTATTCTTTTTGCTCATTAAGCTTTTGGCAAAATGAATTATAATTTTCTATTTCTGATTTGAATTCGCGGGTCCAATGTGGTATATATATAAATTGAAGTAAATGTGAGCTTAATTAGCATGTGAGTTTTTACTGTAGATGAAAACTACTTGTCATAACATTCATGCATGTGAGCTTAATTAGCTTAATCTTTGAAATCTATGTATCTAAATAGGAGATGCACTCCTAGCTTACAGTGATCATGAATATGCATGAATGGGTGCATTATGACGACTTGTTAGTAAAACTTCCTGGAGTCAATTTGAAACTTGTAAACCATGCTTGTTTGTTATGGATTGTGGTAGTGTTCTGGAATGCTGATTTTATTGTTATACACTTGTAAAATCATGCTGATTTTTCATGTTCAATTTTGTTTTGTTATGTCAGATGTCAAAGGCAGCAGGTGAGAACGATAATTTGGTATTGTTGGAATTTTATTTTTGGTATTTGGTATTGTTGGGACTTAAGTTTAGACTTTGTTATATTGGTTGGTTGTATTGTTTCTTTATTTGGTATTGTTGGGACTTAAGTTTGGACTTTTTCATATTGGCTGGAACTTGACTGGATTGTGTCTTTGTGATATTGGTTGGTTGTATTCAATGTATTGTGTCTTTGTTAATAGGAATCGTATTCAATGGAATAGGGCTTGTTTTACTTGCAGTTGGCCTTTTCTTTGTGAAGGATATTTGATTGTCATATTGGTTTTAACTTTATTAGATGTTAACATATGAATAATAGTAATGATTTTTTATTAGTAGTTAGTTTTATGTTTTTAGATGATATTGTGATTTTAATTTTAATGTGAAATTATGTGAATTAGGTTAAAATAAAACGGGTTCAAACAAGTTAGTTCAACCCATTAACATATAATGGGTTGAAATGGGTCATGTCGTATTGACTTATTTTTTATTAATTAATAATGGGTCATAACGGATCATGTCGTGTCAACCTGTTATGTTAACGGGTCGTGTTAAGGTTTGAGATCTTGACACGTTAAGTTTGGGTCGTATTAGGGTTTGAGATCTTGACACGTTAAGTTTAACAGGTCGTGTTCATGTTGACCCATATAGTATAATATTCATACTTCGACAGAACATGACACGAACACAACCCGATAACACGATTTGTCACCCCTGGGTGTGTTTGCCAATTGATGTGAAAAACACATTTTCATATTAGAGATATGACATATTCTGATCTGTATCATATTTTATTTTATTTATAAATCAAATTATATTATGTCAACTATGTTGAATATATGTTTCCTATGTTAATTTGTAAGTAGAATTTAATTATTTTGTAGCTGATCACATGTATGATTGGGTTAGCGGTCCAACTTTAGTATTTGGTAGTCCTTTCCAATTGCCAATGATCAACAAAAAAAGAAAACTGAAGATTTAATATATATATATATATATATATATCTCCTTATACTTAAAAGAGCCTATAGCCCAATGAACATGAATGAACAGTAATGAATAGTAAACTTGTTTTATTCTTTTTTTTCTTCTCCTTACATCTATCTCTACATCCTCACAGCAAAATCACCACACAAATCACAAAATCACCGCACAAGTTTTCACACAAATCACAAAATCACCACACAAATCACAAATCAGGGGTCGTCGGCTGGAGGAAATGAGGAAGTGGAGGGATAGTCGGCGAAGGATGAGACTACTGGTGGTGGTGCAGTGCTGTAGGGGTGGCTAATGACGGCGCTAAGAGGAGAAACCCATGCATGTAGAGGGGTTGCATGCGTGGGGCTAGGGAGGAGCTACAGGTGGTGGATTAGATGGAAGTGCTCCACGGCGTGAGGGGAACCTCGGTGGTGGTGCTTGGTGGAGCTGGGGTTGAGCCGCGGTGGCGCAAGGGTGGAGAACCCGTACGTCGAGACCCATTTCGGGTTGCTCGTATGTGGCTGAGGGAGGATCTGCCAAGGGGCTTCGACGGTAGGGTTTGCTTGCCGGCGTGAGGGGAAGCCGGTGAGATGGTTGGTTACACCACAGGGTGGCGCATGACAACGTTGGGTTGCTTGAGGGAGGAGATTGGGTGAGAGAGAGGGAAGACATACGGCTGAAGGGGAAGGAGAGAGAGGGAGAAAGGGAAAGTGAGGGGGAAAATGTTAGGTTTAGGGTTTTAAATCTCAACCCTTCATCTTGAATCCACATATTTAACCTAACGGTGGAGGTTTAAACATTGATTTAAACTGACATAAAATAGATAATTAAAATATAAATATTATATCATACACTTAAAATCAACTTTAATTTATAAAATACTAATTTTTCATCATTAAATAAATGATGAAATTTTGCTGAACATTTTTAAGAGAATAACACTATCTAATTAATTTGAATTTTCAACATAATTTAAATCCCATAATAAATGATGAACATGAATGAACAGTAATTTTACTCTTATGCATTAGACTATTTTTAATATTTGGAATTACACTTTATTTTTTCTTTCAATTAGGCAGATGTGGCAAACGTGCAGCATATATATATATATAACATTCCCAACCAAGCCATCGCAGACTCACTCTTCGCATTCGCAAAGTTAATGTCCCCCATGTAGGGTATAATGGATGGAGAAGAAAAATTGTTCAAAAAACAATATATCAAGATCAATAAATTGGTATTTAATTAAGAGGTAAGATTTATTTTACAATATAAAACTTTTATAATTTTATGGATCATATTAAATTATGCTAATATTTAATTTTCTTTTTAGCTAAGATTTATATGTAAGCCAAACACTTCTCTTTAATTAATTTAATTTGGTGACACATACATTAATATTGTTTCCCCAGTCATTTGGGGGGACGAATATATAAAAGTACTTAGGTCTTATTGTGCGTATATACCTTAAATGTGGAAAAATAGAGTGCATGGGATCTCTCTCTCTCTCTCTCTCTCTATATATATATATAAAATGCTGTGTGCAATCGCCCTTGGGTAATCGATGGGGAACTGGTGCCCATGTGGTGAAGAAACGCATTGTTTCATTTGAATTCTCAAAATGCACGTCTTCTCCACGAAGCCAACCCATTCCCTTCGTCTTCCCCACTCTAGACCTGGTCTCCAAGAAGCCACCATCGAAGCCCCCTTCATCATCTCAACTTAGAGCAACCCCTTCACTTCTCCACTCAGATCTGGTCTCCACGAATCCTTCATCATACGTTTTGAAATTTCAGCAAAAGAATGAACACCTTTGAAATTTCAGCAATGATTTCATGTTGAACAGAAATATAAAAACCGTTGGTTTGGAGACTCTGAAAGTAGTTTTCCAGTGGCATGTGATCACATTCAAGAAGGAAGAGATAAGCGATTGTGTCGGAGTTGGGTTCGTGGAAATTAGTCAATGGGTTTTCAAGATCGAGCTCCATGGCCGTGAGTCCTAGTGTAAGGATCTCAGAACTGGGGTTGAGGTCCTTTAGGATACAAGAAGCAACACATGATTGTTTAAAAAAAAACAAAAGGGATAAAGAAAAGCTGCGAAAGTTGTATGTTTTATGGTAAAAGAAGATTCGTGGAGATTTGAAATTCACTGCTTTGGTTGCAGCTCTCTATCTTGTATTGTTTTTCTTCCATTCTTTTTTGGATCGATGTCTGCTAGCTGCTTCAGTGCTCTCTCTCGTGATAAGACAAGTTAACTCAGACTCATAAAAGGAAAATGTTTCATAAGGTAAGTAAGACTCAATCACTCCAATGAAGGAAATAGATCTCTATATAATGGGAGATCTCTGTAAATATGGGGATTCTCTACGACTTCTCTAGGCATAGACTCTGCCACGCATAGTGACTCCAAAGGATCTCTCTCAAGGGAGGCATCATATTCAATCTCTCGAAATCCTAAATTCCTCTATTGTATTGAAAGGTATGTGAGGCTATGAGATATTGTAAAATCGCCTAATATAGATTTTGCCCCCAAACAATCCATGGACGTAGGCTTTTATGCTGAACCACGTCAAATATGATTGAAGGAATGACCAAAGCGCCCTAGCTGACTACTAGATCTGTCTTACCTAGGGTTCGATATGGAACGCTCAAGCCTGCTTGGCTGCACTCGAAAGTGAGCCCATACCTACTAACTAGGACTATTGACGTCAAGTGCAATCTTATAGTTTACTTTTCGCACTCAATTGCTCTATCAGTTCAATCGACTGGTTGAGAAATGTTTTCTCCACATGTTCCATCCATCTTTATTAGTTCCAGAAATGGACAAAGAAGTTCAGTTGGGTCTCACTCCCTATTTGCCAACAATGGAATGGGACAATCATCTGGAAACGAGAAAATAGAGGCGTCGAGACATTCTATTAATTATATGACCCGAGCCTTGCCACAAGCTGGACTCGAACAAACACCTCTAGGCAAAAGACAAACCCAGTGAACTTCCTTTCCTTTATTCAAATCGTGACTTTTGTTAACATTGTTCCATTTGCAGGTACATCAGGGCGACTTTCTCTATCCTAATCCATTCTAGGCAGACTTTGAGTATCTGGAGGGAAACAATACTTAACAATTGAACGAAAGGTTGATGAAGCAGGTCCGTTCTGTTTAAGATCTTTGATGATTTTGTTCAATTCTTTCACTTCTTCAATGTGTCTGACTCGGCAGTTGCTAATGGACTGCGAAATATTTTTGCTTATTTGGGTGAAATAATAAAGAATGTCTTCATCATCATTATTCTGCATTTCTGACAGATGCCAAGAAGACAAAGGCCAAATCTATGTGTCTCTCTATTTATTTTATATTTTCTTATTTATTATTTATTTTATGGATGAATGCAAAGAATATCGTATTGACACCTGAATCATCATTGTGGGTCGAAGGTAATTATTTTCTCTATCCTGGCCTGTTGTACGAATTTATGCATTAATAGTTCGATGGAGATTTTCAACCATCACCCTAATGCAATTAAATTCAACGCATATGTTCCAATAGATGTTTTAAAGCAATATAACTAATGAATTGCTCCAACAATATTTTACCTTAGTGATCATGGCTATTAAAGTCGTGTTTCACACACCTTTGGGTCAGGCTCCGGCAACTCAAGTTTTCGGGAGCTCAAGTCTTCGGGAACGAGCCTGCAAAACACGGAGAGTAGTGCAACATGGAGAGGGCGGCTTGCGGCCAAGTAACCACCGATGCTAAAGTTAGTAAATATTCTTAGAAGTTTGTAAATAAGTAAAGAAGTCTAGGGATCTGAGAGAGTTATCCTCGTACCTGAAATCTGCTATTTATACTATAAGTCTGGGGGGACAGATCGTGCCTGCCCCCAGGAAGTCTGCGTCCTTCATATTGGTTCCTGTATTAGAATCTTTAAATGCGGTGTGCCTCTATGCAGCGTCATTAATGTGGCGTGTTGCCCGGGTAGTGGAGCCATTAATACGGCGTGGTTCTCCGACCTCCTTCTCTCAGATTGTCTTCTTGATGGTTCGTTGTTATCTTTCCTGTTAGCAGATCAAAGGATCTTCGAATATTACGCCTGCTATGCGAGCTGGGCATTTGAGGGTTGGACACTATTCGAGGGGCCTTCAGATCGATGAGTCTCATCCCCTGCAGCACCATCCGTCATGCAGGTTGCGTCCAGAGGACTTTTCCCGTGGGCTGGGTTTAGGACTATTTGCCCTGAGCTAGGCCTTTGGTCTTACTTCTCTTCCATCCACAGGCTTCTTAGGCTTGGGGGAAATTCCCTTACAGTTACCCCGCTAATTCCCACTGGATGAGTACGATGGAAATTTCATCATTATCTGAACTCGCCTTGTCACTAAGGCCAGGATCCCTTTATTGATGTACGCACTGCTCTGAAGTATGGGGAGGCTCCTGTCTGTTGGTAATCCTGGCAACATTTCCCATCATCCTTGATTGGCTCACCTTTTGATGACGTCTTTCCAAGTTCATTAATGTGGGGGTGTCAGGCAGCTCTTTGAGTTCGCGTCGCTTCACAGACCACACTCCCAAAATTCAAAGCGGCACGTATTTCCCCTTCTACCTCGGTGTGTGAGAGACTAACCGTCATCTCCCCCTTATATAAAGTTAGAGTGGGGTGTGGTTTCCATCTATTGCATAGTAACCGTCTTGCTTTTTTAGTTTTTTTTTTCCTTTCCTTTCCTCTGTCCAATCTTCTCCACTATCTGAAACATTGGTGGTGATGGTTTCCGAAAAATCTATTCAACCCAATGTTTATGGTGGAGGTTCTGGTGATACTGGGTCGTTGTTTGGGGGCAACAGATGGCGCTCAAGTGCCACAAAGTCAATGTTGGCTTCCTTGGCCCTCACTTACCAAGTACTAGAGTCAGTATTTTTTGAAGTTCCTAGCCCCAACGAGGGTGTCGTCGATGCAGAGGGTCATTCCACAAAGGTGACCCTAGTTCCTTCCATGTTTACATGCGGCCTGAGCTGCCTTTCCCTCACTCTGTTCACAACCTTTTGGACTGCCATTAATCTGGCCCTTCCCAACTGCACCCGAATGCTTGGAGACTATTGATATGCTGCAGCATTATCTAGCGGTGTGCTCTGCTGGAATCGTATCCGGCTGATGCGGATCTTATTGGACATGAGTTCTTTCTTACCCATTAGGTGCTATGGCAAAAGTGGAATGTCTGCAGTTTCAAGGCGACACACGCCCTAGTCACCTTGGAGTTAAGGTACTGCAAGGTGAAAGATTGGTTTCCCAAGTTCTTCTTTTGATCGTGGATATGAGTTCTCGGTAGGCCAAGTGAACTGCCGCGAGTTCCCAATACAAAGGAACTGGGGAAAGGTCTCGGAGGACAAGGCTGTGCGTCCGTCAGCTACTTCTTATGAAGTGCGGCGTATTGCGGCTTTCCAAGAATGGGTGCAGATTAACCCCGAATGCGTCTTCTCCGAAGTCCTTCTTTCTGAGGAGAGTTTAAGAAGTTCTGCCTCCCCTTGGTCACCTTCCTTCCAATGATAGGGCGACTGCGGCTCGAATTCAAGCTATTCTTGCTCGAAAGTGCTCCTCAGACCTTCTCTCGTCGGACAAAGGGAAGAAACCTCATTAAGAGGGTGCTCGGATTAACAGCATACCCTCTTTTGGAGCCCTATATCCTCCACTAGAAGTAGGCTATCCCGGCTGCCAGCCGCTCTGTTGCCACAGTGACTCTGAAGAAGGTGCTGGTAAGCGGACCGGCCGGTGATCCTCCCATAACGTCATTATCGGCTGCTACTGCTGAGGCGTCTGTGGATGAGGTTGAGATGGATGCCTTACTCCAGAGTCTTTTTACAGCCACTATTCCTGAAGAGGGGTAGCACTATTCTTCATGTATCTCTCCTCAATCTTCTTCTCGTTCTACTGTTGGTAGTCACTCCCTCGAGGCCACTAACGAAGGGGCAGCGACCATTACTTCCAGTAACCGTGTGGAGATAATGGATTGTTTGAGAGATAAATCCCTTATGGATGTTATAGTACACGAGGGTTCGAGGAGTCCGGTCACTGACTTGCTTGTCCAGGCAGAGCACCCAAAGGGGGGGGCAATTCCCCTCTGGACGTTATAGCCGACGAGGGTCCGCATGACAAATCGTCCTTCCAGGTCGAGTGCCCAGTAGAGGACGAACCCCTCCTGAATGTTACCATTGGCCTCGGCCAGGAGGGTTTGTGCAAAGGTCAGACTGGTTCTCCTCAAGCAGCCGAGGGCTCTGTAGAAGTTCTCCCTCATTTGTCCCAACTGGCAACGAAGGGGAGTAATGAGCAAGCCATTAGTCAGGTAGTTAAGTGCTTGTCTTGCTTCTTCCACGAGGTTCAACAGTTTCTTTCCTATCTTTTCCTTTCTTCTAGCCTTGGAGTCTCCCCTTACTGATCGTTGGATGTTGATTTTTTTGTTTGTTGCCAAAGTACTTCTCAACTGGCAGCTTTTATCATGGACAGTCAAGAGGCCATTGTGCAAGAGAACCTAGGCCTTCGCTCGATGACTATAACTTCCCATGACTGTGCTCGCAGCAAAAGGGAAGAGAGGGAGTTGTTGGTGCGTGAGCTGGAGAGGACGCGGCTTGACCTGGCAGACGAGCACAAGAGGATGAGGAGGCTGCAGTGCCACAGGAAGAAGCACAAGAGGAAGGCGAAGAAGGAGAAGGAACAATTAGAGTGGCTTAACCAAAGTCTTCGGGACAACTTATCCCAAGTGCGGGATGTCGCCCTCTCCTTAAAGAGACAACTGAAGTTGTTCTCGGGAATCCGTGATGAAGCGTGAGGACTCGGGTCGTTGAGGGCCATAGGTTGATGTAGGCAATCCTCCTAGAGAGTCCGGAGCTACGTTCGTGGTATTTCACAAATTACCTGTAGGGACTTGCGCTTGCCAAAATTCCAACCAGCACAACGGCCCTTAAAGCCAACCTCGACCTGGGAAGGAAGAAGATGCCCAACGCTTTCCCGGATCCAGTTGTTCTCGCACCGGTCGTTGTAGAGCCGGATAATCCTGCTGCTGCTATTGAGGCTGGTGTTTCCAGGGCTGAGACTTGACTATTTCATTGCTTTGTTCTTCCTTTTTCTTTTTCTTTTGACTGTACACATGTACCTGCAATTTTTCGTCCAGCGACTTGTATATATTAATTAGTAAAAATACCTTATTTTATATGCCTTTTCTTTTCCGAGCATCTCCTTTATTTGTTTTGGTGACCGGCTTGGGGAAAATTTGAAGTATGAATCCGTAGGGCTCTTACCCATCCTGCTAGCTGGCCGTTCTTTTGCCCTTGCTGCGTTTGTTTGTCTTTACTAGACAGTCGTCCTTGGGACATGGCTCTTGGGTTTTTCTGTCTATGCCTTCCCAGTTTAGATATACTTGGACCCCAAACTACTTGTTATTTAGTCGACTGCATTTTATTGTTTTGATGACCATACCCGACCATGGCTTTTCCGTCATTTCCTTTTTTCTTCTCATGTGGCCGTAACTTGGGGCTAGGTTTGAGGACTTTGTGACCCACCCCGCTAGCACCTGATTTAAACCTGTCGACCCCGCTAGCCGATAGCTCTCTTGTTCATGCTATTTTCGCCGGCCTTTGTTACATGGCCAATCTCCTGGGGCCCTGATGACTCCATCTTGTGAAGCCTAAGTTCTCTAGATTCTCTTTGCGCTGGTTTCCTTCCTTAGTCTTTCAGTCGTGTTTTACCCCTCCGTGCTGTTTTATTCTTTCGCTTCAACATTCCTTCATTGTATAATCTTCCAGTGGGGCTAGTCCCTTGACCTACCGCCAGGAGGCAAGACAATCTTGGGCTAGATCAGCCTCCTTCTTCTGCATTGATGGGGAGTTGCCTGGTCAGTCTGGAGTCATATCCGCCCTTCTTTGTTTGGCTTTTCATATATCTCCTGCTCGTCAAATAGGGAGCTATCATTACTCTTTTGAGGACAGTAGTCAATATTGCAAAGTCTTTTTTTTTTTTTTTTTTTTTCAGACTGCATCACGTCATGCTCACTACTTTTCTTGTTGTGCCACTATTGTCCTTATAGTTAATGCTTGTGGCTTTTGTTTTGGTTTTTGGGAGGTTCACAAACTCAACCTACTTCTGCTTGTTGACATTATGTAGCTTTCTATGTGATGTCGTTTCCTTTTTGGAGATTCTTTTTACTTCGGGTAGCCGAAACACTAAGCCCGTATAAGCCCATACTCCATTGGGAGAGGTCGGGATGCCTCAAGTCAGCCCGCCCCTTTTGGTTCCCCAAGAAAGAAGGTAACTTCTTAAGATGGCAGCGGGGCCAATCCGCTCTTTTGCTGTGATTGGAGTCGGAGTAAATATTCGGACCGCCCCGAGGGCTAAACCCACTCTCCTCCGCTGGAGGGACAAGACAACCCTTAGGCCTACCTTTCTCTATAGTATCCACGGTGAGTTAAGTTATTTGGGCAGTTTGTTATTGAACCCGCTCCCACTCGTTGAAATCATAGGGAAATGTACGGAGGTTGGGGTAAGTATTCGAGTACCACAAGGGCTAAACCCGCTCTTCTCAGTGGGAGGGATAAGGCAACCCTTAGACCTACCTTTCCCTACAGTATTCCACAAGGAGGTAAGTTTTTCTGGTAATCTGTTACTGAACCCGCTCCCACCTGTTGATGCTTATGAGGAAGGTAAAGTTTCTGACTTCAGGTAGCTGATGACTAACCCGCACTCCACCATGGGAGGGACAAGGCAACCAGCTTAAGGCCTACATTTCCCTGTGGTATCCCGCGAGGAGGTAAATTAGGGTAGCAATATAGATGGCCGCTCTTCGCCACGATAAGAGTCAGCGTAAGCTATACGGGTCACCGGGGGGCATGGCCCACTCTCCATCGTGAGAGGGTTAGAGCTGCCTTCAGCCTAGCTCACCCCTTTGGTCCCGCGAGAGGTACATTGTTATGGCAGTTTGAGACTGGACCAGCTCCCGCTCATGGGTATCATAGGGAAGGAAAGTGTTGGGTTAGGCCGGAGGCTGGGGTAATTCATTCGAGGAGCCATGAGGCTGATCCCACTCTCGTTTGAGGGAGAAATAAGGCAACCCTTAGGCCTACCTTTTCCCGTGGTATCCCGCATAAAGGTATGTTATTCGGGTCGTTTGTGACTAGACCCGCACTCGCCTATTAACATCGGTAAGGAAGGTAAGCCTTCATCTTCGGCCTGCCCGAAGGTTGACCCTCACTCCGCCGCAGGAGGGATAAGGCAACCTTTAGGCCTACCTTTCCCTATGGTGCCTAGCGGGGAGGTAATAATTAAGTTGTCGATGACCTTGTTGTCTCAAATTTTATTAGTTGCAGATTGTCTTGTTGGTGCTTTGCTGGTAATATGAAAGTTTGAAGTAGACGTTTTGTATTGTCCTGTAAAATCACTTTCTCATTAAGTATAAAGAAATTACATGCTGGATAAAGAGATATTACAAGACCACATGAGACTGAGTTTTCTGCCGGGGAGGTTGTTGCCCATTCTTCCATCTTGGTTCGTGCACCGCCCCATGCTCCCCCTCGAGCCTGACAGGGCAAGTCTCAGTAGAGGCCTGCCATGGCTCTTTCTGCAGTGTCCGGCCTAATCTTTCATGGTAGTGTTGTCCAAGGCGGCCCCACCATCCTTCTGCTTTAGCTCTTGGACGTAACATTCTCTTGTTAAGACCTGTTTGCCTTGGATCTCCCCCACTCCTTGGAGAGTTGGGAACTTCATTTTGAGGTGATAGGTTGATGTGATGGCTAACAAGTTGTTGAGGGTGGGCTTCCCAATAATGGGGTTGTATGACAACAGAGTCTTAGGGGCCAGTCGCAGCAGAGCGGCATCTATGCCCATTCTGGTGAAGGCTCCCCATAATAGGATGTCCACGAAACTCCCGTTATGGATGAGGATTCTACATGAGATGAAGTTGGCAACAAGCATAGTGACCACTAGTGCGTCGTCGAAGGGGTACATAACCCCCTCATTGTCGGCCTCTGTGAAAGAGATGGCAGGGGTAGGGTCACCCATTCGATGTTTGGTGCGATGATACTCAGCCGAGTACACCTCGTGATACTGGGCTTGCCTGGCGTGTGCTTTCCTGCTTGAGGAGGTAACACACCCGCTCGTGAATCCTCTTGTTATGGTTCGAATTTTCCCGAGTAGGGGCTCCTGCCTCGACGAAGAACGAGGATGATCTGGCTGCAGTTCCCATACCGACAGCTGGCACTGAGGATTGTTTGCCCGCCTGTGCTGGTTGCCTCGATTCTGACTTTTCTCTCTCGACCTTTCCCTTCTATCCTGTTCCAATCTCTGGGCCGGGGAGCGACGTCGCCTCTCCTGATCCGCATACTCCCTCCTCCCTTGCTAGGAGAAGCAGTCCTCGTGTGAGGTGGACCTATGGTATGTGTAGTAGCGGCGCGCTGCTCCCCAGTCGTCTTCCCTTTGTGCGACGTGGGCCAGTCGTACCATGGGTCCCGATCCCCTTGCTGAGACGTCCTCCAGTCTCTTTTCTCTGGAGCTCTTCTCTGGTTTCTCGTGGGGCTTAGCCTTGGTTGGGGACCTTCGTCCTTTTCTCTGCCCACTCCAATTCCTTCATTCATGGCTCTGTCAATGCTCGAAGAGTGTCTTCTGCATTGATAAAGTTGTCAGTCTGGCCCATAAACTCTCGCAACGTCACGGGAGTCCTTCTGGCCAGCTCGGTCATAAACTAGGATCGTGGCCAAACTTCTCCTAGAAGCACCGCCAAAGTTATCCTCTCATCTAGGTCGTCGGTGGTCATGCGCTCCTTATTGAACCGAAGTAAGTAGGACTTCAGGCTTTCATCCTCTATTTGTTTGATGGTGAGGAGGTATGCTGGCGGACGCCGCCTCCTTCAACTGAACATGAACTGGGTCAGGAACAGTCTGACTAGCTCGCCAAATCCGTCCACCGATCCAAGTGCCAGTGACCCAAACCATACACATGCTACTTCCCTTGGGAAGCCATGCAAAGTCATGTGAGCCCTGAAAGTTTCCCAAGTGCTCAAGATGGTACCTTCCTTCATCATATATCTCCATATTAGGGACCCTAAACTTTGGTAGTAAAGGAACAGCCATCACCTCTTCTGTATAGGGTAAACCAGTGCTTGTGAGCAACTTGTCCACCGTTGACGATGTACCCACCTTCCTCGCTATCTCCTTATATTTTCCTTTAAGGTTGTAAAGCTCGTCTTGCATGTTCTTTTGCTCCTCTTATTTATTTGGTCCAACTTGCGTGTTCCTGGACCCCACATGTTCATTGTCACCGGATCCTGCTCTGTCTTCTTGCTCCTGCTGAGGTTTTCTGAGTTTCTCGTTTTCTTTGTGAAGTGTTTGCACTTCGCCAGTTAACTTTGTTACCCATTCCTCCATAGTTTTCAACCTTACTTCCATGGCGTCTCCCATGTTTCTTCTGAGTTGCTCGGAACGGGTTGTCGCAGGCATGAGAAAGACACGCAAAATCTATTACGATCCCACAGACGGTACCACTGTTAAAGTCGTGTTTTGCACACTTTTGCGCCAGGCTCCGGCAACTTAGGTCTTTGGGAAGGAGCCTACAAAAAACGGGGAGTAGTGTAGCTTGGAGAGGGCGGCCTTGTGGTCGGGTAACCTCCGATGCTAAAGTTAGTAAATATTTTTAGAAGTTTGTAAATAAGTAAAGGAGTCTAAGAAGCAGATAGAGTTATCCTTGTACCTGAGATCTGCTATTTATATTATAAGTCTGGGGGATAGATAGTGCATGCCCCCAAGAAGTCTACATCCTTCATACTGTTCTCTGTGCCAGAATCTTTAAATGCTGCATGGCTTTGTGAAGATGTCACTTATCATGTGGCGTGTTGCCTAGATAGTGGAGCTATTAATGCGACGTAGTTTTCCGACCTCCTTCTCTCAGACTGTTTTCTTGATGGTCCGGTCATATCTTTCCTGTTAATTAGTAGATCAAAGACTCTCCGCATATTACGCCTGTTATGCTGGCGGGGCACTTGAGGGTTGGACACTACTCGAGGGGCCTTCAGATTGACGAGTCTCATCCCCTGTAGCACCATCCCTCCTGCAAGTTGCGTCCAAAAAACTTTTCTCGTGGGCTGGGTTGAGGACTATTTGCCCTGGGTTGGGCCTTTGGTCTTACTTCTCTTTCATCCACATGCTTCTTGGGCTTAGTTGGGAAAAAATCCCCTTACAATGGCCATTTATGGGACAGAAGCATTTATATATTTAGGTTCATTTCCTGATTTGTTACTATGATTTTTTTTACTCTATTTTTTATTTCAGAGTATTTGTTGAGGTCCCCCAATCCCTCTTGATATAGTTTTCTCTGCATTAGTTATTATATTTTTCCAACAAAAAAATAATCGTTTGTCAAGGAAAATTTAAAAAAGAAAAAAAACCGTATCTCATCATGTATGGGTGACAATATGTGCCATGATTCGTGAATCCAATACAAACATGATGCGAAATTTGCGAGTTTGAGTTTGATATAAATGAGTTTGGGTAAAAACGGGTTAAACTTTTAGGACACGATTAATAAACGGGTCAATAACAAGTTAGCCTCCCTAACCCGAGAGCACCCCGTAATAACCTGTTTAAATTTATTTCAAAATTACAATTTTATTATTATTGAGTAGTAATATTGGTATTTCTCAATATTGTCATTTTTTTATTGTTGAAAATTGTATTATAGACCTATGTTCATATTTGTTACCGTAGGATTTGTAATATTGGTTTTATTATAGGTTAAAATTTGGAAAATATTGATATTGTTTGTTAGTAGGTAGTCTTATTATTATTTTTAGCTATTGTGATTATCAATAAATATAGATTTTAACTTTTATGTGAAATTATGTTAGTCAGGTCAAATGAGTTATGTGTGTTAGTTCAACTCATTTACATGAAATGAGTTGTGCCGTGTTGACATAATTCTAATAATTAATTATTAAACAGATCAAAACGAGTTATATGACCCATTACTTAAATGTGTTGAATTAAGGTTTGAAAATTTGACAAATTTAACTTAACAGATCAAGTTTGAATTGACTTATATAATCAAATATCAGATATTTGGCTTGACGTGACACTAATACCACCCGTAAACACGTTGCCACCCCGTCATGATGTCCCTTTAAAAAAATTAACGACATGCTTCTTCTTTTTTTCCGCCTGGCCGGACACAATGCTGCATGTTGATGTGATTTATCGTTGAAAGATGGAATTATTTGGATGGCCGCGTCGTAACTTATTGGACAATGAAAGTTGAAACACCACCCGCCAATTCAACAAAACCAAAATACGCGGAGATAGATACATGGTACTTGCTGCCAACTTTTCCCGCATTAATCATGAAATGCATCGATCGCTTAAAACATAGAACGGAATAAAGTTCGATATTATAATTAGCATCATTCCCGCTATAAATAACAGAAACCACTTGCATATATGCCCAAGATACATATATATACATATATATATATATATATGTATATAAAAGAACTGCAACGTACCTTCAATCCTCCGGAAGAACACGTCGACCGTACAAACGGATCAGATGGCTAAGCAATTACTCCGTCAACTCTCATATGCCCTCCTGATCTTCCTCTTCATTTTCCTTACAATTTTCTCCACTGGTATATGGATCATCATCATCATCTACTTTTTCATAATACATTCTTCGGTACCGATCTTTCGTATATATTAACGCAACTCTTGATAAAAAATTTGTACGCGTGTTCAAGTATTGCATGTTAGCTCCTGATCATCATCTTATAATAATTTGATTCATGCATTCGTCTCTTCCTAAATGTAGAGATGGCTATGATGGAAGCAAAACTGTGTAAGAGGCGCAGCGAATTAACTTGGTTCGGAGTTTGTGGAAATTCCGATCACTGCAAGGATCAGTGCATTAACGTGGAGCTAGCGTGCAGTGTTTGGGGCTTGTTATGCCGACTTCCCAGAATTTGCTTGCTTCTGCTACTTCAACTGTTGATGTGGGCGTATCAAGCATGCTTTAGTACTCAAGTCATGGTCTGTCTTGATCAGCTTCAAGTTTCATAAAACGGTCGTGCTACTGCATGCTGCATGCAAGCAGTACTGTGAACTTAATTATAAGTCTTATATCCGTGTCGACGCACTTTCAAAAGTTGCATGCGCCCGGCTGTTTACTCTGTGTTTGTTAACTATTAAATAATACTGCAAGCTACTACTGCTGCTACTTCATCATGTGTTTAATTTTTGAATCTTAATTCTCTAGCTATTTATCATGATTTCCCTTGTCCTTTTTGTTATCCGCAAATTATATGATGAGATTGCATGCATTAATGAACAAAATTAACCATGTTATATACTCATGTTAGGTAGATCATAACTCAGAATCTAATCCGGGAACATTGCATGGTGATAAGAGAATATATAGGTAGATCAGCTTGAGACTTTTAGATGAAGTGCAGCCTGACAAACTGCTTCGATCTCATTTGAACTCGTTGCTAGGAAATTAACTCATTTGTCCTTTTAAAAATGGCCGGAAAGAAATACATTTCATAAGAAATGCCTGACTAAAGAAGCACAGATCGATCATATTAAAAACGTGCGCATGATTAGTACTGCAGGGAAAAGGGCGGCCGAATCCAAAATTTTTAAAACATCAATCACAATATACCCTATATTTTATTTATAATTATATACATATAGCAAATGCCCCATATATATGTTCTCTAAAATCTTCTAAAATTTCAATATACCTAGAAATGTCTTTCTCCAATTTTGTTCCTATAGTTCCGAAATTTTGTATAATTTCTATATATTATTTCTTTTCAAGGATGTGACTTCACCAAGATTAAAATAAAACTAGGTCTAGGAAAAATAATAAATTTATTAATACGGATCTCAAATTTTTTTTGTTATACAATATTAGACTTCTTAATATAGATTCTAAAGTAAAAATACAAGAAAAATCATTTATGGTCGATGATTTACAAGAAAAATAGTTGAGAGATTTTATCCTCTAGACTTCATTGAGTAAAAGAATGTTTATTTAAGGTATCAATTATAGCATTATATGCTTAATGTGACACGAAAATATTTAGATTTTACATGAAATTTGATGAACTAGCTAGCTTACATACTAAAATGAAAGATGACCTTCTGAAAGATCACTTGATAATTTCTATGAAGAAAATAAATTCTAAATATTTCATTACAAAACTAATTAATAATGGATCATTAATATTATTACATGAAATATTATTGTTAGAAATTTGAAACATATATATATACATTGTATATATAACAAATTATCACTACAACAAATTTGATTTTTTCCAGCGATTTTTAGATCGTCGCAACTAGTCATCATTTGCGGCGATTTTTAATTCGCTACTAAATTCCAACGCAATTCATGAGACAATCTGATACTGAAATCACTTTTATTTATTTGCGGCGACTTTTTTTGTCGCAATAAACTATTTTTAACTGTAGCAGCAATTTTATCTTCGTCGAAATAAAAAGTGCTGCAATACCTTTTTTTTGCGGGGAAAAGTCACCGTAAAATGCATGTTACCAAATTTATTATACTATTTCTAGCAAAGTTTAGTCGCCGCAAATGAGAATTTGCAACATTTTCTAAATTGTCGAACGAGTCTCACATATTTTGCGGCGACAATAACGCGCCACAAAAAATGCCAAAATTTAATTCACCCGCATTTTGTCCTTTTTTATTTCCCTCCAGCCGCTCTCCCCTTCTCTCCCCAATCCATCTTCGTCTCTTATACGGTGCACAAAAAACTTAGAAATATTTCATACCATCTTCGTCTCTTGTACAGTACAACATTTTTTGATTTTTTTAATATTATTTTATTTTATATAAACGTGTCACACAATAGAAAAGTTACCCCATCATAAAAGCTGCTGGTGCCGTCACTGCAAACAGGAGACATGCATTTGTTCGGGTGACATGTCGTATATAATACTATATATGATATATATTGATACTACAGACTTATTAATAGGGCCGGCCGGTTTACGTGAACTGCATGTACAGCAGCCATGCATATATCATGCATGCCGTTTGACATTCGCATGATCCACATGAAATAACACATCATTTCCAAATTCTACTCGTTCCAAATTAAGCATAAAAGCGTACGTTCGATTCTAGTTAGTACTGTTTATCACGGCCTTCATGATCTCATTTTTCATGAAATGTTTTGTTCAAGTTGCGAGCAATCTCTCATTTTTTTTAAAAAAAAAGTATTACAGATACAAAAAAATTATATAAACTGTAAATTTATAAATTGACATAATTTCATATAATTTGTTAAATATACTTTACGATAAAATTAATAATGTTACAATCTAACGTAAGACATGATCGAGGCACATTATTTTGTGGATTTAGTTTATGCAATCCATTCGTAGCTAATTAAAGTATTTCTCTTCAAACAATTACTACTACAAATCATTCTACTGATCTTTAAATGATATTCTCATTTTCTTCAAAATCATTCTAGCTACTCTAATATTACAAATTATAATATTTATCCCTGGCCTTTTTTTCCTCTTTTTCATCTAATTAATCTATTCTTTCTATATAATTAATCTTTCCATGGCTACCAAGGTGTAAATTACATAAGTGAGCAAGAAAAATCTAATGAATAAATAAAATAACATAAACTCAAAAAAAAAAAAAAAAAACAAGGGCTTGGATTACAATGCATGCATGCATTACATTGTTCAGGTGTCTGGCCTACTGATCATGATATAAAGAAATAAATTTAACATGCAGTACACGCGTTGGAAATTGAAACTGATCGATCAGGATTCGCTACAACAAATTTTTGTTTTGGGACGAAATGAAAATCATCTCAAAATATATTTTTAAAGATGAAATTCAAAATTTGTTCTAAAAAATTGACTGATGTCGGTATCCGTTCAAACATAAAATTTTGTGTTTGAACAAAATATATTGGGACGAAAAAATTTGTCCCTAATAAAAATTTCATTCAAACGTAAACCTAACCGTTTGATCTTAAATTTAATAAACCTTCAAAAGGTTATTTGGAACCGTTGAATGTTAAATTGGTGGATTAAGTTATCAAATTTAGCAAAAATTTGAGTAATTGTTCAAACAGTGTATTTAGATGTTTGAACACGAAGGAGTTACCATTCGAACAAATAAAGTTAACGCTCGAACGACCATTGAATGGTCTGAAAGGAAATTATGGTGGGTTAGATGAATAAATATTTGACAGAAGTAGAAAATACTTTCGAAGGCTTCTACAATACGTTCGAATAGTGGCAGAATTGTTACAAATTTTAATTGTAAAAAAATACCTTATTAATTAGTTATAGGTAAATATTTAGTTTATATAATAAATATAGCATTTAAATAATATAAATACATAAAGAAACTCAATAACTAATTTAGTAAATGAAAAGAAGATTCATTTTTAAATTAATCATACAAAACACAAAGAGCTAGTCTCCATAAATAAAACCAGGCCCAAATCTTGTAGCATTGTCTCGACTCCACCAAGGTGCGTCTCCATATTTGTTAATCGAGAGATGATCTTCAACTCAATCTCTGCGATGGCAATCCAGACTTCCATACACATTGCATCAATCAACTCTGTTGTCTGTGCGCGGATCTCTGCAATCACGATATCTGCAATCTCCTCACAAATAGCAGTGCGTGATGCACCCCGTTTAGATGCCTCACCCAATATGCCATGATCTCTCGGGTGTGTATCTCCTTGAATATCGACCACCTTTGTAGTGGGTGCATGAATACGAAATCTCGAGTTTCCCGTGCTGCGTGACAAGGTCGAGGAGTTGATCGGTCCAATCGGCTCCCGAACACGCTCATCTGCATCTCGCTGGAGCCTCGTCGTTAAAAGAAATCACTAAGCATAATCCCAAATGTCAATATATCTGTCGTAATATAGGTGGTCTCTGATCAAATCTTAGCGAAGATATATCTCGCTAGGTCGATAGGCACCCCACGAGCGACTCATATCATAAATCGTGCCTGATCCATGCTAACCTCAGTCTTGCGCAGTTGCGGATCAATGTTGTTGGCTATTATTATGTTCATGATCTTGAAAAAACTGGATACGTCAACCTATTTGATGCTCTTGGTCCCATCATAGGGAGGAGCTTCTGGACCTACAACCAATAAACGAACCTCATGATCAGCGAGGCCATCGAACTCATCTACTATATCAGTAACCTCTTCCTCAGTAGTCTCCTAATCGCTTCTAGGTGTAGACTCCCTAGGCACCACGCTTAGATATACAGTGGGCAGTTGAGGGATACGAAGAAAATTGACGACCTTCATCCATTGAGAATCTAACTGATACGCCCCTAATGGAGAAGGTGTATGTGTCATCATCCTGGACGGCACCACCTAGTTCTCTATAGAACTTAGATATGATGTCGATGTGGGCAATGATCATGTCCCTCCCTTCGTCCTTTTGGTCAATGATCGGTATGCAACCACGATCAAGAAAGACAGATACCAGAGAATGAATCTCCCATAGAAGATCCCTAAAGTCCTCGATATTTACATAATGCTCCAACAAAATAGTCATCTCTCGAACTTCTTCACTAGAGGGTTGCCTTGACTTGCCCCTCCTTCCCGGAGAAGCCATTGTAATGGCGCTAAAATTTAAAAAATAAAATTAACAACATTGATTATAAAATATAATAAATGAAATTTAGATAAAATAATTTTATCTCACTAAAACACTATATATTACATTATCTATTTTCCTCTATGGAAAAAATTAAAATATATTGTGTACCATTCGAACGTGTACTGCTCAAACGTGTCAGTACACGTTCAAACGAATATTGCTATCCCTTCGAAATTAAAATTTACCATTCAAACTATGTACACATTTTGGTTCGAACGATAAAGTAATCAGATCGAATAATTCACTTACATATGTTCGAACAGTAACCGGGTCGAGCTCAGCAACCATTGCTAAAACCAAAAGGAATCGATGGATTCCTTTCGTTCTTCCACAAACCAGAACAATACAAGGCCGGGATAAGCATAAAGGCATCCTGACCTTGTTTTCCCATCCACCTACGGTGGCCAAACGTTGTTTCGAAAAAAAAATCAAAACCTATTTTCAACCCCATTTATACAGAAATATTAACCTATTTACATGTAAAATAACATCAAATAGAAGGCTATATGACATACCTATTGCGGGTTTGAGATTGGTGGTTGAAGGTGGCGTTGACGACAGTGTGTGGTAGCTCTTGTTGGGTACGGTGGAGAGGAAATTGGAAATGTTTAAACGGTGCTAGGTTTGACCCCGTAACTTGTTATACCCTCAATAGCATATAACACATCATTTTATGACAGGCTGACCAACCCCTTCTCTCATTTTAGCTCGACATTGCTAGGAAATTCATTTGTCCACTTGAAAATGGAAAGAAATTCCTTTCCTAGCTAAGAAATGCCTAAAGAATACACAGAGATCATTAAAAATGTACGAACGATTGGAAAGGGAGGAATTGTTTGTAGCTTTCAAGAGTTTCATGCAGTTGTTTCCTAGATCTGTACGTGTTTGTTAATGTTTTTCTATTTGTTAACTATTAAATAATATTGCAAGATGTTGCTACTACTTTAATTGATCTTAAATCTTAATTCTCTGCTATTTATCATTTGATCCCTTGTCTTTTCTGTTATCCGCAAAGATGATGCAATTCATGCATTAATGAATTACAAAATTAACCATGGATATAGTCATGTTATAGGTAGATAACTCAGAAACTTATAATCCGGGAATATTGCATGGAGATAAGAAAATAGGTAGAGCTTGAAACTTTCAGATGATCAAGTGCAGGTTGACAAACCACTTTTCTCATTTTTAACTCGATTGTTGCTGGGAAATAATTAATTCATTTATCCTTAATTTTAAAAATGAAAGAAAAGAAATTCATTTCCTAAGAAATGCCTACCTCAAGAAGCACAGATCCGATCATATTAAAAACGTGCGCATGATTAGTGCTGGGAAAAGGGAGGCCGAGTTGTTTGTAGCTTCCAAATGATCATAATTAAGAGCAAACAGGAGACATGCATGCATTTGTTTGGGTGACATGTCATGTATATCACTACAAGAAATAGGGCCTTTTGCGGCACCAAAAATCGCCGCAAATAACCCTCAAAATTGCTGCAAATAACCATTAGCAGCAATTTATGCTGTGCTAGACATTCGTCGCAATTGTTGACTCTTTTAAAAGTTAAACCAACAAAACACAAAAATCGTTGCGAAAAATGTTTATTTGCAGCGATTTTTTTTGTTGCTAATATTGTAAATTACGCTGCAAATAACGTTCATATTTTAGCTCTTTATCGCTGCAAAAAAGTATTTGCAGCGTTTTATATCGTCGCTAATACACAAAAAATCGCCGCAAATATCTTCATATTATTTGCAGCGTGTTCAAAAATCGCCTTGAATAATATTTTTTGCAGCGGTTAAAGTCGCCTCAAATAAGATTGACTCTTTTGCAGCGAGTAATTGTTGCTGAAAAAGGCTATTTGCGGCGACTAAATAAAAAGGCTATTTGCGGTGATATTTAGTCGCCGCAAATAGTCTTCTTTGATAAAAAAAAATTTATTTGCGGTGAACTGTACTTGTCGGAAATGGTGTTTCAGAAAATTAAAAAAAAAAATGCACGCCGGCAAAATTTTACTTTACAAATCTGTAAGGTAAAATTCTTTTGACATTCTCTGGAAAGATCCCTGCCCCTAATATGACCATATATATTATGATCTCCTTAACTCAAATGAAAGGACTATAATATATGCTTAAAAATAAAAAAATTAAAACCAAAAAATAGTAAATAAACCAAGCTTGAGAATGAAAATCGAATAAAATGTCACAAAACAGAATAAATAAAAAAAGCAGTGTCATCTTTCTTCACTTTCTCGATAGGGTCAGGAAATGGATCATTGTTCGGCTTTGAAGAGTGTGGAGTTGAATAGCCTGGGAGAGAAGGCAACTCACCCTCTACACAAAAAATGAATGCATAAAGTATAGCCATGACTTCTTTGGTTCTTACACCCAACAACTGGATTAAATATTCCTTTAGTCTTGTTTTGTTTACTGGATCCCTTGTAGTAATTTGGCATACATCTGAAAAAATATATATATAATAGGAAGAATATGAAGATGAAGAAAAGGGGCAGACTACCAAAAAAGCAACACAATAAATTCAGACGTGGAGAGATCAAAATTAATAGAATCAATAAGGAATGCCAACTACTTCAGAATTTAGACTGACAATGCGAGGATTATAAAGTTGAAGTTGGAATGTAAGTATGAGAAATTCTATATGTATAACTAATCAAATTTGCACGAAATTCTCATGTGATTAGTAACTTGATATATATTCACTTAATGAAGGAAACACATAAACAAAACCATAATCAGCATAGATTTTGTTCACCTTGAAGGCAAAATGAGTTCACCCATCAGCAGTTACATAAAATTTACTTAGTAGATTTAGTAATGAATATCCTAGTTATCCTAACAAAAGCTCTGTTTTCCACGTATGTTAATCTCCACAATATGATCCTAGCCTAACTCAATAACTGAAATATTAACAAGTTGATGTATAGCTCGGTGTAAAACTCCGTTTTATTAGCTAACATCATGATGTTCCAAATTTTATTAAGGAAATAAATATTTGAAGATTTTTAAGGAAGTCACTCTCAAAAATTTAATAGTAAGAAAACAATAAACCATTTCTCAATAGTTAATGGAGATGATATTCTTTCGAGAAGAACAATCATTTCATTTACTCTATACCCAAGTGTTAATTCAATACCAAGATTTTGCAGGTTCATCCCATTGAACCTAGAAAAAGAGGGAATGAAATTTGATCACCATATTAGTTTGAAACAATGAGGACGAAGGGATTAAAGAAATTACTTTTAGTGATCGCCATCTTGAACCTGCCCAATGAGGAGATTTATCTTCAACCCCAGTTATTGTGCCCAGATACATATACTTCACAAGATTTATACATATCCTAAGCAACTCCATCATCTACTTGAGAAACCATTATCATGCAATCAACAACTCCTTCATCGTCTAGCAACCAGCAACCAAGCAGCAACCAGCAACTCCACCGGCAATTCCTCCAGCAATCACCAACTCCATTAGCAACACAGCAAGTCTAAGCCAATTAAAAATAGCCAAACAACTTCCAAACAACAAATTAAAAATAGCAACAAAATCTTGGCTAAAATAGAGAACCCATTAAAATCAAGGACCCAATGCTACTCCAGAAAATTCTAACAAAGGATCCATCCAAACAGCCAATTAAAAATAGCAACACAGCAAGTCCAAGCCAATTAAAACTATCAATTAAACTCCAAGCAAGTTCACCAATTACAAATAGCAAATTACAACAGCCAATTAAAAATAATCCCTAAATCTGAGAAATAGAAGGTTTAGAAAAAAAAGTAAATAGGATCCATCCAATTATCAGCAAATTAAAGGAGGAAAAAATAAATAAATAAAATAAAGCATGAAAACAACAAGTCCAAACCCTAGATTCACCTAGATTAAGTTGAAGCAAAACACAAAGTTGAAGCAAAAATCATTAGAACAAACATTCATTTGTATCCCAAGCATTCATTTAAATAATACTATTAAGAACAATACATATAATTCATATTTTTTTACAGCCACCTTAAAAGCAAGAACAATACAATAATTCACAACAAAGATATTATTTACAGCTCTAAAAAAAATAATCCAATCAATGATCAATCTGAATCTCAACAATAAAATTATTGTTGATTTGAAAAAAATAGTAAATCAAAATTCATATGAGCATCCCTAAAATCATCCCTGAAATCAAACCTTAATCTAGATTAAGCAAAACTATAGGACAAAGTTGATACCACCCTCTTGCTCATACATGTTTACAAAAATCAGAGGACCCATTAAAAATAGAAAATCAAAACCTTAAAATCATCCCTGAAATCAAAATCCTAATCTAGATTAAGCAAATCTACAAAATGCATACCAAACTCTTGGGTTGCGAACAGAGCAAGGGAGAGAGGGAGGGCCTCCAGCTGCTGGACTGGCGACGGCGTCGACGTGTGGTGGTGGCGAACGGCGCCCCTAGTGGTGGTGATATAGAGAAATTCGAGAGAGAGAGAGAGAGAGAGAGAGAGGTGAGGCCAGATTCAGGGAGGAAAGAGATCGGCGGGGGGCTGGGGGAGAAGGAGGAGGTCGTCGTCGAGCTGAGGTGGTGGTGGCGTGGTGGGGTTGCTGGCACCGGACTGTGCTTTCCGGCGTGGGTTGTGCTCGAGAAAGGATGAGTTGGGGAGAGAAAAGGGGAGGGAAGGGGGGCGGGGGAACGGCTGGAGGGAAATTAATGGAGAACGAGCGGGCAATTTAATTTTATTACCTCTTTGCAGCGTCTTAATCTCGCCGCAAATACCCGAAACCTCAACGGGAAAAATTCATTATCAACGAAAAACAATATCACTCCAAATACTCTTTTGCGGCGAATAAAAGTCGCTGGAAAAACACTTACAGTGAATTCGATTGACAGTTTCAAATGAATTCAGCGGCGAAATTTAAATTCGTTGCAAATAAGTAGTGTTGCAAGGATTACTTTTGCGGCGATTCTAAAATTGCTGGAAATACTCTTTTTTTGGCGATTTCTTGCACACCAAAAATCGCTGCAACTAACCACTTTCGTAATTGCAGCGATTAACTAACCGTCATAAAAAATAATATTACCTTTTCTGGCTAATTTTTCGTCGCAAAAATTGACAATTCGCTGCAAAAGACCAATTTAGTATTCGCTGCAAATTTATTTGTTGTAAAAAGTATAAAAATCGCCGCAAAAGACCATTTTCCAACTTGATGTAAAAAAATAGTAACGATGTAAAAAATCGCTGCAATTAAAGGTTATTGCGGCAATTTTATTTCCAATAGACATAAAATCGCCGCAAAAAACCTTATTTCTTATAGTGTATATATACGAACATACATACATACATACATACATATATATATGTGATAATACTACAGATCACTTAATTAATACGCGGGTTGGCCGCTTTACGTGAACTGCATGTACAACATCCCATGCATGCATGCCGTTCGACATTCACATGATCACAAATAACACATGATCATTTCCCAATTCTACTTGAGCCAAAGCATACAACTGTTCGATTCTAATTTAATTAGTTTTGATCACCAACATTGATCCCATTCTTCATGAATTGCATGTTTCTTCAAGTCGTGAGCAATCTCCCATTTTTTCTCTTATGAATAATGTTACAAAAACAAAGAGATTACACAATATGCAAGCTGTAAATTACTCACAAATTGACATAATAACTTTGTATGATTTGTTAGATATACTTCAAGATAAATTTAGTAATTTTATAATCTGACATACCACATGATCAAACTACGTTATTTTGTATAATTCACTTATGGTTGATTAAAATATTTATTTACGTAGAATCACTACTTAAAAGAATACTTTAAATGATATTCTAATTTTCTTCAAAATCATTCTAGCTAGCTACTCTATTACAAATAATAATATTTATCCCCGATCTTTTTTCTCCTTTTCATCTAATTCCATTCTTTCTATATAATTAATCTTTCCATGTCTACGGGGGTGTAAATTACATAAAAGAGTTAGAAAAATCTACTGAATAAATAAAATAACACAAATTCAAAAAAAAAAATCGAGGGGTTGGATTACCATGCATGCAATATTGCATTGTATGTTTAGGTCTCTGGCCTACTGATCAGTAGGCATTGGGAATTGATCGAAACTGATCGATCAGGATTACACGCCTGCTTACTTGAGTCTTCAGCTAGCTTGGTTATATATATAGAATTGCGGGTAGGAATCTTGGAGAGTTCAAATTTGGTTATATGAAGTTTTGGTCCACAAGTTTCGTTCATCCTTCCGAACCCAATATCATCTCCATCAGTGCAAATGCTCAGCTTCCCTACAAGCTGACCTCCCCTAATTTCCCTGCATGGTGTGCTCGACTTGATAGTCTTGTCATTGGGTATGATCTCCAGGGTTTCATCAATGGTTCCAACCTGTGTCCTATGCTCGGGAGTAACCCCACTGCTGTGGCCATTGCTGCCACAACCGCTGGATTCGCCAAGACAAACTTCTTCTCAATGGCATTTTTGCTTCCGTTTCTGAAAGTATCATGCCTTTAATTGCTACCTCAAGCACTTCAAGAGAAGCTTGGCTCAAATTGACCCATCTTTATGCAAATCGTTCTCGAACGAGGGTCATGCAACTCAAGGACACACTCACTTCCTTGCGTCGTGGCTCCAAGAGCATCACAGATTACCTCCAGCAAGTGAAATCCACTGCCGATGAATTGGCACTAGTTGATTCACCCCCCACCAATGATGATCTCACGCTTTACATTCTCAATGGCTTGAGATTAGAATTTCGTGATATTGCAAGCTCTATTCACACTCGTGAAAATCCTCTCACGTTTGAAGAGCTCCACGACTTGCTTGTTAGTCATGAAACCTATCTCCATCGCCTTGAGACGTTGTAGCAAACCATCATTGCTACTGCTAATTATCACCAAAAGAAGGCTCATGTGTCTTCCTCCCATCGAGGTAAATCCAAAAGAACCAACAATAACTCACGGAGGTCCTCCCAGTCACAGAATACAAATCAATCCTCCAATAGATCCAATGTGGTTTGTCAATTCTGTTCAGCACCTGGTCACACAGCTCATCAATGCAAAAAATTCTTGACTCCACCTTCTCCAACTACTAATTGTGTTGCCACTGGATTTGCTGCAAAAAAATCCTGGGTGGTTGACTCTGGCACCTCACACCATATCACCTTTGATATGTCCAAGCTTGCCATCCATTCTATTATATGATGGAACCGATGAGGTTATAATAGGTGATGGATCAAGTTTGAAAATCTCTCATGTTGGCATTGTCAAATTTCAGTTACCTACTCACAGTGTTGCTCTAACCAATACTCTTTGTGTACTTGAAATTCAAAAAAACTTGATCTTTGTTCATGAATTCACCAAGACAAATAAGCTTGTACTTGAATTTCACCCTTTTCACTTCTTTGTGAAAGATCCGACGTTGGGGGTGACACTAATGCAAGGACCATGTGACAAAGGCATCTACACATTGCCAGCAACATCACGCAATGTTGGACATCCAAATGCAGCTTTTACCACTGAATGTGTCTCTTCTAAAATTTGGCATAACCGTTTGGGTCATCCCTCTCGGCAACTTGTTACTCATTTAATAAAAGTTTTTCAATTGCTAGGCAATAATCGCATCTTTACTTCTCTATGTTCTTCATGCTCTATTAATAACAGTCATAAACTTCCCTTTCATGCTTCTAGCATTTCAAGTTCAGCACCTCTTGAGTATCTGTTCACTGATATTTGGGGTCCTACCCCTCACCTTTCTCTTGAGGGTTATCATTACTATGTATTATTTATTGATCATTATACAATATATTGTTGGTACATCCCTATGAAATTAAAATCTGAGGTCTCTAAAATTTTTCCACACTCAAGGCCATACTTGAAAAATAATTTTCATTGCCAATCAAACACCTTTACTCTGATAATGGAGGTGAGTTTGTTGCTCTTAAAGGCTATCTTAACCAACATGGATTTAGTCATCTCACAACTGCTCCACACACTCCCGAACAAAATGGAGTGGTTGAACGCCATCATCGGCATATCGTGGAAACGGGCATGACTTTACTCCATCAAGCACAACTTCCATTCTCCTACTAGAATTTGGCATTTTAGGCTGCGGTGTACTTAATTAATAGAATGCCCACACCCTTACATTCTCTTAAATCTCCTTTTGAAATCCTGTTTCAGTCTCCTCCTAATTATCTCAAACTTCGGATTTTTGGATGTCAATGTTTTCCATGTCTCAAACATTATTCCCAACATAAACTGGACCCAAAGTCACAACCATGTATTTTTTTTGTTGGCTATTCCACTTCACAAAGTGCATACAAGTGTCTTGATCCCAACACCAATCGGATATACTTTTCACGTCATGTTCACTTTGATGAATATGTTTTTCCTCATACTCAAAAAATCAACAACTTCTTCCCCACCTCAGTGTGTCATCACCTCTCCTCAACTCTTGACACTTGCTCTTCTTGTGCCATCTCTATCCCAGACACCATCAAATGGTTCAACTTCCTCGGGTCCATTGTTCGATAATGTTGGCCAACAGATGCTGTCACAGCCTTGCACTAGTGTCTCCCTTGCGACATCCTCTTCTGGTAGTACTCCCAACCACGGGTCCTACACTCTCAGTTGCTGAACAGGTTGTTGACACCATGCCTCCTCAGCCAACTTGCATGGTCACCCGATCCATGAATAGTATCTATAAACCCAAGCGGCTCTTCTTGGCTACAAATCATCCAATACCCCCAACATTGGAGCCCACTGGTATTCATCAAGCTCTCAAAAATCCCCATTGGCATAAAGGCATGAGTGAGGAGTTTACAGCCCTTGTTCGACATGGCACCTGGAAGTTGGTTCCTGCCACACCAAAGCAAAATTTAGTTGGCTCAAAATGGGTGTTCTGAATTAAATGCAAACCTAATGGATCCATTGATCGCTATAAAGTGCATCTCATTGCCAAGGGGTTTCATCAGCGACCTGGACTTGACTTCACAGAAACCTTCTCCCCAGTTGTGAAGCCTACCACCATATGTGTTATTTTATCTCTTACCATGATGAAATGCTGGTCTCTCCGTCAACTGGATGTGAATAACGCCTTCCTTCACGGTACACTAACTGAGGATGTGTTCATGGCACAAGTAGTTGGTTTTATTGATGCCTCCTATACTCACCATATTTGCCATCTTCAAAAGTCCATCTAAGGACTAAAACAGGCGCCAAGGGCCTGGTATCGTGCACTACATGATTGCCTTTGTGGCATTGGCTTTGTGAAGTCTGCTTCCGTTCCTTCTCTATTTATCTATCAGCATCACAACATTGTGGCACATTTCCTTGTTTATGTTGATGATCTAATCCTCACAGGAAATGACCCTACCTTCATCTCCATCATCATCAAAGAACTTGGTGCACAATTCTCTCTAAAAGACCTCGGGCGTGTTCACTTTTTCTTGGGGATTGAAGTCATTCCTACCTCAGATGATTTGTTTCTTACACAACACAAATATGTGTGAGATCTTCTGCATAAAACAGGAATGGATGGTGCCAAAGATGTCACCACCCCTCTGGCTACTTCTAGTCGACTTCAGTTGAATGATGGCTCCAGTCCAGCAATTAGCACTACTTACAGAAGTGATATTAGTGCACTTCAGTACCTAGCTCTAACTCGGCCCAATATTGCATTTCCTGTTAACAAACTTGCTCAGTTCATCTAAAATTCATTGGACTGTTATCAAGAGGCTCCTACGATATCTCAAGCATTCCATTTACCATGACATTAAGCTTCATCGCACTACTTCTCCCCAACTTCTCGCCTACTCTGATGCAGATTGGGCAGGAAGCATCGATGATATAAGATCTACCTCAACCTATATAATCTTCCTTGCTACCAATCTCATCTCTTGGTGCAATAGAAAACAACGAGTTGTGGCTCGCTCATCCACTAAAGCGAAATACACGGCACTTGTGAGTGCCACATCATAAATTGTCTGGCTTCAATCTCTCTTCTGTGAACTTGGTGTCACCATGAAGTCCCCACCAAAAATTCATGCACTTTTGTGCACGCAGTTAAGTCTCAATCCAGTGCTTCACTCTCAGATGAAACATATCGCCATTGACTTACATTTCACTCGAGATTATGTCAGCAAAGGAATTCTTCAAGTTGCTCATGTGTCTACCCATGATCAGCTTGTTGATTTAATGACCAAGGCCTTATCACGTCCACGGTTTCAGCTTCTACGATCCAAGATTGGTGTCACTAGTGGGAGCACCATCTTGAGGGGGCGTAATAGATGATCACAGCAATCAATCTCTCTTGATTCAGTCAAGCACAACTCATGGAGCTAATTGTGTTTACTTCCTAAATTTAAGCTCTTGTAATATTCTGTACAGCAAGCAACTTAATTAATTGCTTTCCTTTTATGTAAACAACTAGCGGTGTATAAATAGGCTCCTCTTGTAATACATTTAATTAAGTTTGGAATATACAACACCAACGTGTTTCAATACTCCGCGTATACTTATGAGCTAGCTCGATCTCCATGAAGATATTGGTGATCATGATAATTATATCCTCTTATTATTATTGTTGTTATTATTATTATTGTTGTTGTTATTATTATTAATTTTTAATAGACGTTACTTGTGCACTAATTTTTTTTTTTTGAGAGAAAAGATACTTCATATTAAAATCTCAAGAGAGATAATTGTGAATACAATGAAGATAATCTTCTACATGAATTGAGTCCTCAGATAAATCTAGAGAACTTTTTGACAAACAATGTGCCACTGTGTTGGCTTGTCTAGGAACATGGCTAATAGACCAATAAGTGTAAGTGCCTAAAAGTTTCTTGATATCTTGATAAATCAACCCCACCGTGTTCCAGTCTTCAGCTCCGCCAGTTATGCCATGTACCACTTGTTTTGAGTCCCCTTCGAAAATGACGTATTTCAGACCAAGTTCAATACCAAACTGTACTGCTCGTAAGGCAACTAAAGCTTCTCCCAAGAGTGGATCAGGAAAGGAATTACAAGGGCTTCTGAGAGTTGCTGTCACGAGACCCAGCCAATCTTTAATTGACACCCCAATACCCACCCTGCAATTAGCCTTGTCAATGGCTGCGTCCCAATTTAATTTGTAGAAATTGTTTGGAGGCTTGCACCACCTAACTGTACGTTGAATCTGAGGAGATGTCCTCTGCTGGTTCCTTTCAAGCTCTTCCAAGTCAGTAATGCTAGTGGAGACCAGTTTTAAGACCTGTTGGGGAGAGGCGAATTTGGATTAAAAAATGAACTTGTTCCTTCTGAGCCAAATTTCCTTAGCTGTGATAGCTAATTTAGTATATTCCTCTGGTGGAAGTGTGGATAGGAGGTTTGAAAGTAAATCATAAAAAGGTGCCTCCTCAGTTTTACTTTTTTGTATTCTTCTTGAGCTAATACTCCAAACATCCTGAGCTGCTTTACACATCCATAGAACATGGGATACTGTTTCTGGATAAAGTAAACATATGGGGCACAATGGTGAGTCAATGATCTTCCTTTTGTGCAAGTTAACTCTGGTGGGAAGGATTTCCTTAGGTGATCTCCAAAGAAACATTTTAACTTTGTTAGGCACTTTAAGCTTCCATAGTCGATTCCAAAGGGCCTCATGTTTGGAAGTATCTGAAGTTTGTCCCTTACTGATATCATTCATAGAAACTTGGAGATGGTAAGCTGATTTAACTGTGAAGATCCCCGTTCTTAGTGCACCTCCAAACCTGCTTATCGTTGTTGTTGCAAGGACTAACATGAATTCTGGAAATAATAGTAGCCTCTTCAGGAGTGAAAACATTTTGAACCAGATGCATGTTCCACGAGTGGGTTTCTTGGTCAATGAGAGAGTTAACAGTAGCTTCTAGACATAGTACCTTGGGTGGAGAATGAGACTTGTAAGATGTTGGAATAGGCAGTCATCTATCTGACCAGATTTTCACTTTGTTCCCATTACCAATCTTCCATATAAGGCCCTCATAGAGTAACTGTCTACTTGCTGTGATACTCTTCCACACAAAGGAGTCACCCCTTCTGACTCTAGCTGAGGAGAAGTCAGTAGATGGAAAATATTTAGCTTTTAGAACTCGAGAGGCTAGTGATTGAGTCTTAGTGATGATCCTCCACCCTTGCTTAGCTAAAAGAGCCTTATTGAAATCTTCGAAATCTAGAAACCCCAAACCCTCAACCTGTTTTCCTTTTCCAAGACCTTTCCAATTTAGCCAATGCATCTTAGAATTCTGGTTTTTGATACCCCACCAAAAGGACTGCATTAGTTTATTAATGTTCCTCAATATGCCTTTTGGAATTAGAAAAATGCCCATGCAATATGTAGGTATGGATTGAATGACTGGCTTCAACAAGACTTCTTTACCTGCTAGGGAAAGCATGTTAGTTTTCCAGCTACTCATTTGAGCTTTGATTCTGTCAAAGATTGGAAAGAAGGCCCTTGATTTACTCCTTCCTATGTAAGAAGGCAATCCCAAGTATCTTTCAAAAGGCCCCGATGCTTTAATTCCAGCAGTAGACAGTATAGAACTTTGGGTCTCTTGCCTTGTGTTTTTACTAAAAAAGATTGAAGACTTCTCAAGGTTTAGCCTTTGACCTGAAGCTGATTCATACAAAGAGATGATGTTAAGTAGCCTGTTCCATTCCTGCAACTGTGCTTTACAAAAAACCAGACTATCATTTGCAAAAAAAATGTGGTTAACAGACAAAGAGCCTCTAGTAATTGGGAAGCCAGATATTAGGCCCTTTTGTTCAGATTGATTCAGTGCATAAGTGAGGACTTCTGAGCATAGAATGAACAAGTATGGTGAGAGTGGATCTCCTTGACGAATACCCCTCGAGGGCTTGAATGAAGGCTGAGGTGAACCATTGAGAAGAATAGAATAAGAAACCATGCTAATGCACTGCATGACCAGCTCAATCCACTCCTTAACAAACCCCATCCTTTGAAGCACTTGTTGTACAAAAGACCATTCTAGCCTATCATATGCCTTGCTCATATCTAGTTTGAGTGCCATGAAACCTTCTTTGTGATTCTTTCTTCTGTTCTGCATTGAATGCATTAGTTCATATGCCACGATTGTGTTATCAGAGATCATCCTTCCTGGAACAAAGGCACTTTGGGTGTCTGAGATTAGAAGAGGCAGAATGGATTTAAGCCTATTTGCCATAACCTTTGCAATGAGTTTGTAGAAAACATTACAAAGGCTTATGGGCCTATAGTCTGAAACAAGCAAAAAGAGTTTCTTCTTGGGGATAAGTGTGATAAAAGTGTGGTTGATTGATTGGAAATTTGACTTGGTATTAAGGAATTCTAGAGCAGCAGCAACCACATCATCACGAACAATATGCCAGTGGTTTTGGAAGAAAATAGCAGGGAATCCATCTAGTCCTCGGGAACCCAGAGGATTCATATGAAAAATGGCTAGCTCAATCTCCTCTTTAGAGTAAGCTTTTGTTAGGGAAGAATTCATCTCTTGCGTGACCGTTGGTCTGAAGTTTTCCAATAGAGAATCAGGGCCTATAGGGTTGGAGGTAGTAAAGAGATCTCTAAAAGCTTATTGGAATTCACATCCAATATCTAGGGGTGTAACCGGTCCGGTTCGGTCCGGTTTTGGATAAAATTTAGGACCGAACCGGTATGTACCGGTTTTGTATTTTTCAAAACCGATTACGCACAGGTTATTCTCCTAAACCGGTACTTCCGGTTTTACCGGTTTCCGGTCCGGTCCGGTCCGGTTTTTCGGTTTTTTTAAAATGTAAGTTTCACAATTTGTCATGAAAAATTTGTTTATAAAAAAAAAAAAGAAAAAGAAAAAAAAACTGATTTAAAAAAAACTGTTTTATACTTTTATTAATATATTAGACTATATAATAGTATTAATATTAGACTATTGATATAGTTATAAGTTATATATTAGTATTAGTTATAAACTTTTAGTGATTTAGTATTAACATTTTATGTAATAATTTATAAATTATAATAAGAAATTATTTCATATATGAATATATATAATTATATATAAAAATTTCATATAAAAATTTATAATTATACATTATATATAAAACTTATATATATTAATATTTAATATATATATATATAAAATATGTATAAAACTTATATATAAAAATTTTATTTTTTATTTTTTTTAATCAACCGGTCCGGTTCGGTCCAAAAAATCCCGGAACCGGAACCGGCCGGTTTTTAGATTTTAAAAACCGGTTCCGAACCGGACCGGTTCAAAACCGGTAAAACCGGTCCGGTCCGGACCGGTTTTCCGGTTTGCCGGTTTGAGTTTACACTCCTACCAATATCATCCGGATTTGTCAAGTTCTGTCCCAGACCAGTTTGGAGTTTTTGTATCAAATTTTTCTGTTTTCTAATCGATGCACATTTATGAAAAAATTTGGTGTTCCTATCACCATCTTTGAGCCATTTCTGTTTGGCTCTTTGCCTCCACTTGAGGTCCATTGCCTCTAAAGACACATCCAATTCCTTCTTAACAATTCGAATCTGGTCATTATCCATCCCAGAATTGGAAGCTTGCAAAGATTTCAATAGTTCAGTTTTCGTATCTAGGTCTTGTTGATGAGAATTTCTAATCAAAGTATACCACTCTCATAATTGGAATCTGCATCTCTCAAGTCCCCTTCTAGTGACATCTGCCTTGGAACCCGATTGTAGTGAGCCTTGCCAAGCCCTTTTAATCACAAACTCACAATCCTTCTGCTTGGCCCACGAAACTTCATATCTAAAAACTCTTTTGTTTCTGATAAAAGAGGGAGTAAATGAGGAACTGGATATGAGAAGAGGGTTGTGATCAGAACAAATGGTAGGTAGGATGGAAACTGAATTAGAATAAAAAAAGGTCCTGCCATGCACTGTTTGCTAGTCCTCTATCCAATCTTTCTTTTGTGAAGTTAGGACCCTCACGGTTATTGCACCAAGTAAAAAGGGAGCCCTCAAAGCCCAGATCACCAAGTCCACAATAGGCAAGGGTCTGTCTGAATGCTTCCATCCGATTAAAAGGTCTGGGAGGGCCACCTCTCTTTTCACCATGAGAAGTAAGCTCATTAAAGTCTCCCATGCACAGCCAGGGAGTATCTGGGTTCACTTTTATTAGTCTTAGAAGGTTCCAACTTTCTTTTCTTTTTGCAGTAATAGATTGACCATAAAAATCAGTGATAATGAAAGATTTTCCATCATTTTCCATTTGAACTCTGAGAGATATATGGCTAAGGGAGTAAGACAACAGATTGGCAGATGTTTCTTGCTTCCAGAAAAAAAGCTAGGCCACCACTTCGACCTATGCAATCCACTATGAAACTGCACTCAAATCCTAGCTTGTTTCTAATGAACTCCATTTTTTCTCTTTTACATTTTGTTTCTATTAAAAAAACCAAAGATGGGGACACAACTCTCACCAAAAGGTGGAGTTCTCTAACTGTCTGAGGGTTCCCAAGTCCTCGGCAGTTCCAGCATAAGGTGATCATGGAGATAGGCAGTGTTGTTGAACAGCCACTACCAAAGTTTGTTTGAGTCTTTTTGAAGATTTCGTGGGTTTAACTGTCGAGCCATTGATTCTTTTTTTTCCTTTTGGTGGTTGCATTTCTAGCATAGGGGTTGGACAAGCTTGACATAGCTTTCAAGCCTGTCTTACCACGTGCTCTTCTTTTCTAGTTTGACAAAAATGGAGATTTTGTTTGTAACTTTTGGTCTAATTGAGAGTACAGAAGAGGAGGACCTACTTGGTAAGTGTCTGCTACGAGGGTCATATTGCTGTCCATACACAACGAGTCTGACTGCCTGCTGGAAAGTGAGGTCCTGACATCTCCAACTGGTGACCCCTCGAGACAAGTTGGGGTGTTTATTTTTTACTGTTGACAACTGACATTGTCCTTTTTTGACACAAGGTCTTCACCTTCCCTTTCCTTTTCCAATGCAGAGTTTGGATGCACAAGATCACACGGGTCTAATGGCGAGAAATCAGCTGACTTTTGAAATAAATTATTCCCGCCAAAATCAGATTCTTGATCATCTGAGCTGGCCTGTCGACCATTGCCTATGGTCTTCCCCTCTGGACTATTAGAATGTGTTTTGTAGTGATTTGGCTTTTAAGATGGATCAGCTCTAAGCCAGGGGCCATATTGAAGTGGTGACTCAGTATGAGTACTACCATCTGAGAAATGTCTTGAACATTTATGCTGTGTGTGCAAAACTATCCCACAGTAGTAGCAAAATGAAGGTAGTCTTTCGTATTTGAAAGGTATCCAGGAGCGAGCATCTCCTACATTAATAACACAACCCCTTGTCAAAGGTTTAGAGAGGTCAATCATCACCTTCACACGTAAGACTCCCCCACATACTCTTCCTTTTTCATCAACATCCACCATGATGACCTTACCTGCACTGGTCCCGAGCTTCTCACCCATTCTTTTGTTCATCGTAGCAAATGGGAGATCATGGAGTTGGAGCCAAAACGGTTCTAGAGAAAAGTCGATATCTTTTAAGGCTAACCTGCCTTTGCATTCCTGAATACAGATTAAGTTTCTGTCGAAAGACCAAGGTCGACCAGTTAACAACCTGTTTCTCACAGTGGGGTTATGAAATTCGAGAAGGAACTTGTTTCTTCCTAAATCTTTAAAAGAAATCCCACCTTCACCATTCCATAGCCTAGTCATTGTTGCTTTGAAGGCTCCTTTATTCACTTCTCTATCTGCAGCTACCAGTGCAACAAGGCATGAGTTGCTAATATCCCGAGAAAACGTAATTTCCTCTTTCGTTAGGTAGTATTCTTGTTGTTCCTCTTCCGTAAGCTTGAGGCTCTTACAAAGATGAGAAATCTCCTCTTCCATGGGTGTAAGATCAGCTGAGACAAAAACCAACCTCTATGTATCAAGGAGATCCAAGAGACAGAACTCTATGTTCTGGCCTAGGAATTAAGCATAGAGAGAAAACCCCATCTGCTCAAGAGAGAGGACCCCACTTGTGCACTAATTAGAAACTACGTACTTACGACAAAGATTTTTGTTGAATTTGGAAACTCAGATCCACGTACACCCGGTTTTTCATTTCAAAGAACTCAAGTGTAGATACTAGATTACATCGAGCTAGTGTTGTAAAGAAATTAACGACAACGCGAAAGAAAAAAAAAAAAAAAAGGTTAATTAGTGAGAACAAGGAGGCCGGCCACTGTCTGCCACTGGTCATGGGTTTGACATCAGCACATTGGAAAGTAGCCGGCCCGTCTCTTCCACTGTATCTGATGTCTATGTCACTGACCTTCACATTCTGACATGGAAGCGCCTTGCTACAAAATAGTTTGACCGCCCCCTTTGTGCTAGCTGTTCCTCGTATGTTCTTGAAGCTAACGTTGCTGATCATAACCTTTGAAGGAACCTAGTATATATACCGGCCAACAACCACCACCAGATCAATAAAAGTACTATTCGTTATATGCATTAACTTTGAATATTAATATGAAGTCAATCACAACAAGATCGATATTTATACTTATGTATGTACCTGTGATTTGCATTGATTCCATGGGCAGTATGATCGATCTATGAGGACAGGGTTGTCGACATTGTTCACGATGATATTCTCAAAATGCACGTCAGAAGCAGTCCCGGAAAAGGAGTTAGGCCATGTCTTGATTCTCACGCCATTTTGTGTCTTTATCATTGTGCAGTTAACAACGTTAACTCCAACCGCAGGCTCTTCATTTTTGTACTTACCAAGACTTCCTATATATGCTGATTCCATGGCCAGGCCCGCAAGTTACTCCCTTGATAAGTATATTCTTACTTCCATCACCAAGAGAGATACAATCATCACCGGTTGCAATCTTTGTATCAATAATCGTGATTCCAGTTGACCGCCCAATATGGATTCCATCTGTGTTGGGACTATTTTCGGGTGCTATGACATTTACGTTTTGAAAGGTAACGTTTTTGCAACCCAGTAAATTAATGTGGAACTGTTTGCTATCCAATATTGATTTTAAGTCCTTGATCAATCCATTAGTGATGAAATCGAACCTCATGCTCTGCTCATGATCATAATAGAAAGGATAATTAATTAGCGCCATCGACAAACTCAATTAATTAGGATGAAATGTTGGAAATTAGAGATGATCGACGTTAGATAGAAGTGATCAAAACTCACAATGGGAAGGTCACCACAGTATCTAATACCGGAACAAGATCTTCTTCCCCAAACGCTTTTGCCTTTGCCATCAAAAGTTCCACCGCCAGACAAAGTGAAGCCATCGATCCTCTGAAAATTGACCCAACTACCAGACTTGAAGTAACTACGGTCCCCTGGGGCTTCTAAGGTGCCTCTAACCTGAAGGTCGATATGAACCTTGCATGGACCCAGCAACTGCACTGCTCCCAACCTGTATGTCCGTTTTGGGATCACCACCGTGTTCTTACTCGGTGTTTGACATGCATCTTTCCAAGCTTTTGTCAAAGCCTAAATCTTAAAGACCACGCAAAACTATTTTAATTAACAATGCCAGCAAATATATATAATCATCATGCGTACTTTATATATATATATATATAGTATGATGAGAATGAATGCATGGCATCGATCGTGCGTATAACCGCATGCAAATTAACATTATTATATATATATATACACACACACACACGGAGTGGTTTATCGTGCTTCCACATTTACCTAAATGAAAGAAAAAATAAAATTTATGAAAATAATGCGTTCAAACAGAAAATAAAGTGTGACTCCTTACATGAAACACAAAATATTGAATAATTGAATTAGTTCTTAGTTCACAATCATCAAGATTGAAAGAGTACATAAAATTGATTAGTAAATAGTCTAATGTAAAGGAGCATAAAATCTAATAGGCAAGCATCTATGAATTTTCATCTTTCTCTACTTTAATAAGAAGTGTTTGTTCCAATCACAGTATCTCCAAACATTTCCTTTGGGTTGATCATCTGTACGTAAAAGATTAATCACAATCACATGTTAAAGCTCTGCATGGAAGTTTCAGCTCTACAAATTAACCTTATTTGACGGTAGAGATCAATGCATGCATATCATGCATGTTACCTCCAACCATGCAAAAGATGTAGTGTGCTCGTATGAATCAAATCCATCTTCCATGTTTTTGCTCTCAGGTTCTTTCATCATTAAAGTAAGCTTCTTATATTTTGGAAGCCCCATAAATATTATAATTGTAGAAAATCATTTAATTTTTAGTTAATTAAGAATATTATGAGATTTAAATTATGTTGAAAACTCTAATTAATTAGATGGTTTTATTTGCTTAAAAACGTTTAGCAAAACTTTATCATTTTTCAATGATGAAAGATTAGTATTTTATAAATTAAAGTTGACTTTAAATGTATGATATGATATTTTTATTTTAATTATCTATTTTAAGTTAGTTTAAATCAGTGTTTAAATCTCCACCGTTGGATCAAATCTTGAGACTCAAGATGAAGGATTAGGATTTAAAATCTCAAACCCTAGCCTTTTCCCCTCTCTCTCCTTCCCCTTCTGCAGCCACACGTTTTCCCTTTCTCTCACCCGATCTCCTCTCTCAAGCAGTCCAGCTCTGCCATGTGCCACCCTATGACATCACCGACTACTTCACTGGCGACCAAACCTCATCGTCGAAGCCCCTTGGCAGCTCTTCTCTCATCCGCACGCAAGCAACTCGAAATGGGTCATGACGCACGGGTTCTCCACCTTTGCGCCACCGTGGCTCAGCCCCAGCTCCACCAAGCACTACCACCAAGTTCCCCTCACGCCGTGGACCACTTCCATGGAACCCACCACCAGTAGCTACTCCCTAGCCCCATGCACGCAGCCCTTCTACGCAAATGAGTTTCTCCCCGTAGCGCCACCTTTAGCCACCCTCACGCCATCGCACCACCACCACCAGCCTCCTCCCTTGTTGACGACCCCTCCCCTTCCTCCTTTCCTCCAGTCAAAGTCCTAGTTCCTCTCATGCACTCTCTTTTCACGGGATCCCAGATCCACTGCCATAGGACCACCATGACGCCACTGTATGCCGCCACTAGCAGCCATCACGAGGTCAGCCACGATGCAGCTCCCCGATCTGCCTCTCTCTCTCACGAAGTCTTTCTCTATCTCACAGGTTCTTGTCATCGCACAACCTAGATCTACAGCCTACAGGCCACGATGCCACCACCAGCCCTCCACGATACCTCTCCAGCTCCTCCATGCCCAGCCGAGCCTCTACCTCTAATCTTCCATGCTCTGTTGTGTTGTGATTTTGTGATGATTTATGGTGATTTTGTGAGAAAGATAATTGAGGTTGTGTAGGGACAAAAGTGGGAAGAAGAAAGTGTCAAACAAAACTCCTGTACGTACCTAGGTGATATCTGCATTAACCATGGCTCCATACTTTCTGACATTAAAGCCACCGGGTATGTTAGCAGTACAGGCAGCGGATGCTGAAGCTAACAAGAAGAACAAAGCAATCGGGGCGAGATTCATTTTCAAACCCATTTTTAATTAATGGTTTATGATTGGTTTGAAAAGAAAAATGGTTTTGAAAAAAGAAAGCTAGTACTAGTACTACGTCTGGATTGGCTTGGCCTGCTTGTTTGAATAATATTTATAGTGCAAAGTTGCAGAGGCTCTTCACCACTATTAATATTATTCCAAACTAGTACCAGCTACCTAATTATAACTAACTAATTTCATTTTGTACGCACGCACGCGAGATCACGTCTGCATGCACATGCATGGTTTTACGCAATATTTATGGTTAATTTTACGGCCAACCACATTTTATATATACCAATTAAGTATATATTAGCCTTTAATTAATTAGCGAATTAATTGGGCGCTCTAATTAATGATCTCACTATATATGCCCCCCGTGCATGCCTCGCAGACACAGATTGATCATGTGCATGGTTATAACAAAAGCTCGCTACGTTGTGTAGGAGGCCCTTCTCAATATTCCCTGAATGATGTATATAATTACTATATTAGCAACAGCAAACTCAATAATGCATGATATATGGGCATTGTACATTTTGAAGGTATATCTGAAGTACATGTGGAAGAGATTTGAAAACATAGCACTGGTGGCAAAAGGAACATTTTAGCCAGCCCTAAGTGGAAGGGACAAAGGCTTTGTTGAATTGATCGAGTAAAGGTTACTATGAGCTAATCAACATTAGAGGAATGTCTAGAAAAGGATGGTTAGCGCACATGCATGACCTTTCATTTCTGTTTTAGATGGGACATATGGCACAGAGCTTTGACAATGAACCCAAAAAGTCTTGAGTACGCAGTTCATCCCAAGTCCGCCCTCTGACCATTCAGTTGCACCCTAACAGGTTTTTCTGGTAAATCATATGGAGACAGTTCTTTTAGGTATATATTGAAATATAAATGTTTGAAATATAAACGTTGTATGAAAAATACAAGTTCCATAACTTGCATTCCTACCGATCGAACATAAGACTTAAGTTATTCATATCATGTAGCAGGCGGGGATTTGAGATAGAAAATCACTTAAAAGTGGGTAACCAAACAATGAATGATCTGACTGAAAGCTGATAAGATATAGGAATTGATATCTCCCTCTTAATAATCGCAACTCAGTCCGCAAAAGAGAATTTTGAATCCTAAAACAGCATTCTCACCTAACCTTATCCTAAAATATTAGAGGGAGAAATGTTGATTATAAAGGTAATGCTGAGGTCTAAAGCTTGATTCAACTGCTAAAGAGCAACCATATATGCTATCAATGACTAGCAACTTCACATGATGCTCGAGGATTGAACAAGGTAATTCTTTGCAAATTGCTAATATTTTAGACAACAGATGATCCACTGACCCATTTCAGTAGTCTTTTTGATTAATTATGAAATAAATGTCTGTTTCTAGGAGAAAGGAAGATCATATAAGACGGCACCAGACATATAAAGTAAACAATTCAACATTTGACAACCAAAAGAAAAACTCTCCATTTGCATTGTTTATTTAATAAAGTAAATGCTATCAAGCAGTTGAATATCATCTAATTTAGATAGTGGGAAGAAAAAGGTTCTTCTTAAAGAGAAAAACAGAGAAATAGCTGGAAGGATAACAGAAATAGCGTTGGTATCAAACCTCTAGGAGGTTGGTTGAAGAAATGGGTCTTCAAAAAGTGATGGTCCAGCCGAGTCATATCCACCGGGTCTTTTTATTGGGTCACTGAGGCACTGACCCGTTATCCCTCCACCGTCAGGAGCGGGGGGTTGTCGCTGCTCTGTGAAACCAGCCTCACGCTTTGCCCCCAACCTCTAGGAATCACGTGACCCGAGGGCCTTCGCACAAATCACATGCCTCATCTCTTGACTTGGAGCGGGCGGGACGGTATAAGCCATCAGGGAGCCCGACCTGGATGGAATATGCCAGCGTCCCATCACTTTGAAGCCCCCACATGGGTAACAGGCTCGCGTTGCCGAGCCCGGCGAACATTACAACCTCTTTGTGGTCTTATAAAGACCGGAGTTTTCTTGCTTCTCATCAATGTGGGACTTAGTATTGGACATAGAAAGATTAGGATCAGCGCAGCTGCTTACAAAATAGCACCGTTGTTTCATCAAACATGTATCCTTTCTCTTCTTTCTGGTACAACTTCTTCGATTTTGCAATACAATGAAATCTGGGGCCCTTTTTTCATCCTTTCTCATCTGTCTTCCATTGTTTCTCATATAATAATGTTTATAACAATTGAGACTATAAACTTCAATCTGCATGCAGGGGTTTGAAGTGGTGTTGCCAGGCCAAGCAAGGATGCAACACAATGCAATTTCTGCAAATGAAGCATTGAACAGAAGTGACATTGACGGGGCAAGGCTGCGAACACTGTCGTCATTGCTTCAAATGAAATGCAGGGTCTTCTAAAGAAATTTATTTACACTCTCACTTTGAGCGTTTTATGATTCCAGAAGATGATCAAGAGTTTGGTCAAGTTTTGTGTCAACAGGGCGGCTGCTAGTGTTATGTAATCAATCCGTGATTAGTTATAGAATAAGATCAAACTATAATATGAGCAAATAATGTCATAAATATTAAATGGTGGGATTTAAGTCATTAATGTAATAAAGGTCATATAATTTCTATGTGAAGCTCTTGGCTTGGCTATCTCTATAAGGAGCCCTCTGTTTTGAAATGAGAAATCAAGAGATTATCTACCTAATATTTCGTCTTGTACGAGATTGGACTTTGGAGGACCTGCTTCCTCGAAGCAGCCAATTCCATTCTTCTCCATAATAGCATGTCCCAAGGAAATGTTTGCATGGTGAAGATGGAGAGTCTCAAAGAATTCAAGAGATGGGTTCTTCTAGGTAGTGTAAAAGGGTGTTTCTTGAGCAGTCAGGAGCTACTTGCATAGTCATGCCATGCCATCTGTCACATGCATGGCACGGTGAGATTTCTAAGGGATGGTCTTTACCCTTCATATAGGTGAGTGTGTTGCCAAGGAGCTAAGCAAAGCAAAGATAAAGCTGCAACTTGAAGACATAAAACTTAGCAGCTCTACGGATGGGCTCATCCTTGATTACCAGGAAGAAATTCCATTCAGTTTAGGATTTGTTAACACAGAAAGATTAGGAGTTGGAAACAAACTTAAAGAGTATGAAGAAAATGCTACTCTGCATGCTGAGGTGTGTGTGAATGCTTGAGACCAAAGCAATCTTTGAAAATGGTTTCTTAAACTCGAACTAAAGGCCAGCTTGATCAAAGCCAAAAACGGCCGCCATTTTAGATTGGAAATCAGAGATCGAGCACGATTTTAGAAGCAAAAACCCTTGAATTTCCAACCAAGTGTGGGTAGTGTTTAAAATCCAAATGCCGGAGCACGTCTGCCTCAACCAAATTTGGCTGACACGTGGCATCCTCATGATTCATGAGTTGAATTACGCCAATCTTTATTATCATTGCTTTGAATAATTTTATTCCATCATCATACATTCGACTTAGATCCTCGTGTGCATTTGTTGGTATTCCTTTTTGGTAATTGCATTTTTTTCTTGGGTTCGACTTGGTTGATTTTTTTTTTCTTTGTGTTTTTTTCTAAAGCAATTGAACCTATGCTTGGTGTTAATGCCCAAAAATGGCACATACTGAAAGGGGAGAAAGATCCATTCCCAAACGTGTTAAGGTGGACTAGGCCTCCATCGGTGAGGTGTAAAGCCCCCGACAGTAATTCGGTACTGCTGTACAGTGTCTATGCATACGTCTATAGCAGTGAACAATATTTAAATGCAAAAAAAAAAAAAAAAAAAGAGATGAACACATAAATTTACGTGTTTTGGCACTAGGCCTATGTCCACGGGATTTCGGAGAGGGGAGATTTCACTATAATGCGCTTTTTTATAGTCTCGCATAGCCTCTCATTTCTCATTGTACAATGGGATCTGAAGATCTACTTATTGGAGAATATGTTCTCTCTGGAGCTTTTTGTCCAGAGGTTGAAGAAGAAGCTTGACCAAAAAGTCCCTGAAGTCGTATGTGTCCGTCCCTTTTATCTGACCCGCTTCACGCGTGCGCCTCAATAGCGGTGATGATTGTTTGCTTTGCGTGTTTGACCGTCTCTCTATTTCTTACTTTCTCCTGATACTTCTCTGCCTCCTGACACTCTCACCTCCTTGTCCCTTCTCTATCTCATTTCACTCTCTTCCTTTGTCTTCTAGTTATAGCCCCTTGATGAGCTGGGCCTTGAGAGCCATTTTGGGCCTGGTGTATTTTACCCCTACACTTGGAGTCAATCAATTACATCAATTTGATCACATCTGTCCAAAGAGAATCTCTCGGAGCTTTTGTTCATGTGTAAATTTATTCTCCATAACTAAAATCATAGGGAGTAAAAAGTGCAATTAAAAAGCACATGAAATATTTGACTTTGAGACAAATCATTGGACTAAATATATAGGAAAATAATACTATGTTGTCTGAGTTTATCCTTTTAATTTGGCCGTTCATGTATTTTATTTTATTTATTTTAATTTTTTTATTTAATAGCTAAGAAAGTGACTATTAGTATATTGATATTTTTTTAAAAAAATATTTAAAGATATTTAAAAAATGTTTAAAAAAAAAAAGTGGAATTTGGCGCATAGAAGCAGCACCCAAATATACACACACGATGACATTTGAATATTGGTTTCACCTGCTTGTGTCAAGTAACGTGCAGAATTCGGTTTATTTATGAAATGAAACTATTTCCATCGATAAAAAAAAAAAAAAACATGGGATGGGGATGCCACTTCATTATCGATATTTAAGATTGGACCAAGATGTCTCCAAGTACCTATTCGATTTTTTGAGAATCTAAGAGACTATAAATGTATAAAATGATCATCTCTCTCTCTCTCTCTCTCTCTCTCTCTCTATATATATATATATATATATAATGATTTAATGTGTTTAAAAGATTTACACCAACAATAGTAAATATTTTGTAATCCATTTCATGTACATATATATATATTTTTTTTATTCGAGACTCTCAAGTTCAGGCAACAACTTTAGGCTCGGTTTGGATACACAAACTCATCTCATCTCATTTCATTATTATAATTTTCTTAAACTTTCACAAAAAATAATAAACAATTCAATTTTTTCAAATTTCAAAACAATAATAATATTAAAAATTATATTATAATAATATTTTATTCAATTTTCAACAAAACATCTAATTTCATCTCATATGAACTGCGTAACCAAATGAAGTCTCTTGATCAATCTTAAAGAAAATGTTCCCTTTGATCAAGAATTGTTAATTTCCTGTTTTGATCGGAAAAAAATGTGATTGATCTGTGTGTATGCATGAATGCTAATTGCAACCAAAGATTAATCGTAGATATTCCAAGCGTTCTTAGCCTCATAGATATATCTGAAAATATCAACAAAAATCATAAGGATTAGGCATGAGATCTCAAGGATTGAATGGTAATATATATCTAACCTCTCATAATTATATGCATGCAGGCCAGAAAATAAGTTGAAAAAGATCGGTTCTAACTTTAAGCCTACCATATTGAAGATTTCCCGGCAAAAACGCCTGCTAGCTTACTGATATTAATTCTGTAATGGTTGATTGCATGGATGGTGGTTGTAATATCTGTTCACTTAACAATGGTTAAAATATTTAATGTTAAGTAAAATATTAATATGAACCATTGCTATTGTTTAATGTATCTGTTCGGTTGTCAAGATTTAAATGAAAATATGTCATGGTGACTTGAACCAATACATGCCTCTTGAGTATAGGAGCCTTAACTGCTTGCCAACCAAACAAAGTGTTGTTCTCTTTAGTGAATTAGAAATGTTTTCAATGTATTCTCTAATATTTGAGAAGTTGTGACTTCTCACATGTGCTTATTCATTTTAATTGTGATTTTTCACAAATGCCCTTTCATTTATATAAGTTATGACTTTTCGCAAGTACCATTTCATTTATATAAGTTGTAACTTTTCACAAGTGTCATTTAATTCTTTATAAATAGGGAATTCCACCCAAAAATTTATTCATTTCAAATTCTCTATAAAATTAGAGAAATACTGTCTCATTCTTTTGTCTTTCTTTCTTTGGGCTTTGGCTATTTTATATCGGATTTGAGGATCTCTTTTTGTGTGCAATGACAAGAAGATTAATGGGAACTGATGTTGTATCTTGGAAGTAGACTGTAAAAAAATTTAGTGCATGTTTAAATTTGGAGGCAGCACAATTTACACTACATCCATTACAATGTGCCTCAACACTGAATTTTCTTTTTCTAATTTATTCTAAGTATTTTATATATTCTCTAATTTATTAAACATTTACAGACATGGCATTCATTATCCAAAATATTCCCAACAATATCATCATAAATAAAGATATGCTTTTAAAATTCTTGAGGATCCGATGAGTTGTAACATCGATGTTGCTTTTGCGGCAAAAAGGACATCATGATCAGTTAGGCTTGTCTGGTATTCATATACATCCAACCCTCGAGGCAGGCGTGGACTTTGCCATTGGAGTTGAAACACTTGTTGGAGTTTTGAAGCCCATGGATATTTGGCAGAGATGGCGACACAGCTAGCTTTTGAAACGCAATGTTGTTCATGCATTGTGATATCTAGCTAGTTGGATCATATATATTAAAGACGTACAAGTTTTGCATAAGATGCTAGCCGTGAGCCCAGTTGACCTTCCAACAGCCATTACAAAAGCCGTCGGAGGTTTCTGTTTCCAGCCTGATAGACCTCGTCGCCAGGGGCCTAGCAGGTTGCTCCACACAGCAACTCCACCGTGTATTGTGCGAGTGCACGGGGCACAACCTCTCGTGTGCCCAGAGCTTGCGGCGCCACGCCGAGAGCCCAGTCACCAATCGGCGGTCACCACCTAGACCGCCGATGGTCTCTATCTCCAGAGACGTGGCCCCCACCAGGGGGTCTGAGCAGTACTTCCCGTGCGCACGGAGACCATGGCGTGGCCCAGCCACGACACGACAAGAGAGGGGGGCCGGCGCCCATCATGAGGTGCGCTGGCACCATCTATCTCCTCTGGGTCGGTCAATGACTGCCCACTCCCTCTAGCATGGTTCCGCACGAACCACGTCTCGTAATGCAAAAAAACTGAGGCACGGCTTAGCCATGTTGCAAATAGAAGAGATACTGGCGGAGGTCCTCGTGGTTCGTCGACAACGTTTGACCTCCCCGATGTTGTCTCCAATGCCCATGGCTGGCCCGCGGTGGCCATTCGCCATGACCCAGGCACACGATGCCATGCACCAAAAAAAAAACTCTTAGCGTCCAATCATGGGCACGGTTGTCTCGCTAGCGGTCACTACGTGAACTGCCGATGCTTTCTACTTCAGCCGATACGAGAACAACTGAGAGAGGCCATTGTCTATCCTGCTGCGTACAGGGAGGCTCTACGGTGGTACTATGCCCAAGCTCAATCTCCACTTGTTACTGAACCAAGCTCGATCTCTAGCTCCGAAACCACCTGCTCGGAAGTCAGTAGCTCGGAAACAATATGCACGGGGACTACTCAGTTCGGCAACAACATGCACGAACTACTCAGTTCAGCAACAACACGCACAAACTACTTAGTTTGGCAAATAAATGCACGGAGGCAACAAAACTAGCATGAAACTCAGTTCGGCAAACCCTATGCATGGGTCCCCCAACTCAAGGTAACCATATGCACAAACTGCTCAGTTCGGCAACAACATGCACGAACTAATCAGTTTGGCAACTACATGCTTGGACTCCCCCAGCTTGGTAAATATATGCACGGATCATTTAGCTCGGGAATAACACACACAAGGTCCCTCAGTTCGGTAAAATACATGCACGAATACCTACATGGGTTCATCAGCTCGGTAAAACTACACACACCGAGGTAACCATATGCATGAACTACTCAGTTCGGAAACTACATGCACGGATCCTTCAGCTCAGAGGTCACTAGACGACCTGCTCAAACTCACCCTCATGGAAAACTATTACTCGGAAATCACCGTGAGCATACACATCATTGCACGAAGGCAACACAATTTGCATGAGACTCAAACGCCATTGGTTGGGCTCGGACAGGGCACACTTACGCCACGCTGTGCCATTATGTTCTGCTCGGCGCAGTTTTTCTGTTGGGTTCAGCTTTTGTGCGAGGATCGATTTTTCTACTCGGTTCGGCTTTCCTGCGAGGTTTGGTTTTTTTGCAAGATTTAGTTTTTCTGCTCTACTCTGCTGCACTATTTTGTTATGCTCGGTTCGGTTTTCCCGCTCGGCTCTGCTATTCTGCTCTGCACTGCTGCGTAGGCAATTATGGACTCTCCTTGACTAAACAACAACTCCAGATTCGTTACTCTCAAAATTCATGTGAATTCTATTTCTACTAACAAAGTTATTTCCATCATTGAAACGAACTGCTGGGAGTGAAAGCTCAAGAACCGCCCGAGCTACCAAAAACAAGCCCAGTCTCTAGATCTACCATGAAGTGTAAAGCACATGAACTGAGCCATGAGCTCTGACCTGCTAACATCTATTCTCAACGCAGTCTCAATGACTTGTCGAGTTTCATGCAAGGATGCGAAACGATGTGTTGGTGAGGGAGCAGGGCCCCCTTGGGCACTGCCAACCTATAAGTGTCAATCCACAAAGTATAAAGCATAAGAACCGAGCCATAAGTTCTAACCTGCTAACAACTATTCTCAACGCAATCTGAATGACTTGCCGAGCTTCGTGCAAGGATGCGAAAACAATGCGTTGGTGAGGGAGCAGGGCCCTCGGGCTCTGCCAACCTATAAGTGTCAATCCACGAAGTATAAAGCACAAGAACGTGAGACAAAGGTGAAACTTGTGGTAACTTTTAGTTCTGTATTGCATCTTTGCTTTAGTGCAAGTTTTTCTTCCAATAGCTGGTTTAGAAGTTCACTATCCGAAAAATATTGAACCTACTGGAGAACTTATGGATTTTAGTGAAATGATAGTGTTATGCAACTTATTAGTGATCTGTGATTGAGCCACATTGTACCATAAACATGTTTTTTGGGAGGGATTCAATGGATTGACGGAATACCTGTGACAACCTCCAACTGGTAGATGTTGTCGATCTGGGGTCCATGCCGAAATGCCTGCCCGCTTATTCCTGCATTTGATAGAGTACCCCCAACGGTGAGATGAAGGTTATCTATCCAAGATTTAGGTGCCAGCCCATGTTTAAGAGTCTCATGCAGAATATTTATCCACAACTCGCCACCTGAAACATCCACATAAGGCATCTCCCCAGTGTGAACTTGCATTTCTAGTGCCTGAAGTGATTCCATGCTAATAACTATGCCTTGATGGGCTTGAGCTTGACCCTGGAGAGAGTGAGCACGGCCTCTAGCAGCAACTGTTAGCGAAACATATATATATATATATATATATATATATATTATATACTAGTAGGCGTTTGCCCAGTTAAAAGAAAAATAAATTGTTGTAAAATAGATACGTGCTCTGTATTAAAAATAAAAAATAAATATAATGATAAGTTCTTTTTTTATATATATAAGTAAAATACATAATGATAAGTTAAAGAAGGATAATAATATCGTGTGTGCCTATTGTAACTCAAGAAATAATATCGTGTTCCTATAGTCACGTTTGATCATAATTTAAATGATTACATTACTATCATTAGTCATTGAACTGAATAATTAAGGAAAATTATTTTTATATGAAAATAAAATTGTTAGTGACTGACTTATTTGGAACTAAATTTAACAGTTCCCCAGGTCCCAGAACATGACACATTTCTAAAGTTTGAATTATATCTAGTTCATAATTTTTACTTATAGATAAGGATGAAAGGACACGTCAGTATATCCTTAATTTTAGAGAACTTATATGCAAAATCTTCTTCTATACTCTTGTGTGCAAGATTTGACAATTTATCACTGAATCGATTCATGGATAGTTCAAGTCTGATGGTATCAACTTTAGGAATGTACAGATCGATCAATAGCCATCCACCTAGATACGATAGAGACATCATTTGTGACCGGAAGCAATGGAAAGAAAAGCACTTGATGTCATTATGTACTTCAGTAGCAAAAGCATAGTGATTCCTTTTATTCCAACCCTTAAAAAATTTGCTTGATATATTATCAACTATTCCAAAAACTGCCCAGTTCATTACTAATAAAAATAAGGAAACACAAAATTACAATTTAGTCGAACCTCTTCATTAATTTTGTGATAAGCAATAAGATTTTTCTTGTAAGTGCAAAAGGAAAATCCAAGTATCGTGAGATGTGTAAAAGAAAGTTGCTTAGCTCGAGATAGAAAAAGAAAAAGAGAAAATCATGGAAACTAAACCCATTAAAATCTATGGAAGCTATCCAAAGGAGGAGAGTGTAGAGAAAGAAAGTATTCAACTCCTCCATCGTTCATTCATAGTCCTCAAAATTTTTATTATTCTTTTCTCATAAATTACACCAACTAATTCATGTAGGAACCATTTTCCACACAACTGAAATTTGTTGGCTATCGCCTAATCCTCTACATTAATATATGTGGAATAGTTTAGAAATTAATTGCATATCAACAATTTTCTTTTTTAATATATTCCCGTTCAAAGGAAATAACACAGGTCTTCTCTAGAATGTTTCTAGTGTGTTTTCAAACCATGATCCTATGGGACCATACACTACATCTACATTCAGACGATAAATAATATAACTATGCAAGCTTAATTAAGGGAAAGATATCAGAAATCATTTGGAAGAGGAACAATTGTAAATATGTTGAAGATATTATCACATACAAGCAGGATAAATTAATTTTCCAGATAAACAATTTTGGACACCTCACATTTGCTGTTACATTCGGATTTCTATCTCTATCACCTCCCATCCAAGACCCAAACTTAATTGGTTAACGGAAGAGGCTTTCCAGTATGCTATGAGGGAAGAAGTAAAGAGTAAGAAAGAGAATCTATCATAAAGAAGGTATAAAGAGACCATTAGCTACCAATCACGCAAATACGGACTAAAGACAAACCTTCTTTAAGCATTGTTGAGACTGTGTAAGTAATGAGGTACAGCTTTCCAAAGGGACTACTAAACAATGTTCAACCCAGAGATAATAAAATGAACAAGTGAAGCTATGTTTAAACGACTTTACAGAGAAACAGAACATGTGGTATGTAACAATTCTTAGCTTCCCATAGCTTATCGACCCTGGCTTATTCAATAGGCATAGGTTTGTAGTGACTAAGCTCGTCTGTCTACCAGATTGAAGTTGTCTCTCTCACCTACAAAAACAAGATTGAATCTATTACTCACATGCCATATCAAAGGTTTGTCTCTTACCTATAAAAGCCGTATACAATCTGAGAATCAAATAAATACAAAAATTCACAAATTTCTTCCACATTATCTTATAGATACAAGTAGTTTCTCCTCCCACCACACACTCACACACTTGACAATGGACTTTAAAAGGGATGCCATGCCATTAGGAAAATAATACCAGATCTTTGATCAGCATTTCTCAATCTTCAAGACCGAGGTCAAATAGGTCACTATTAAGAGATGCTGAAAGGAAAGGCAATGTAAGAATAAGAGAAAACCTAAAACGATATTAAGATATAATATTTCAACATACTAAAATTGTGAAGAAACTTACCGCAATTCTAAATTTGCTTGTATTGTAACGCACGATTATTAATTTGTGTGGGATGTGCAGTAAGAACAATTTCAACCTCCTACAGAAACAATCCTTCCAATGTCGAGAACAATAGATAGACAATAAAAAAGAAAAAAAAAATCTAATCTTGCCACAACAAAAGCTCTATTCTAACAATTTTGCTTAGTTGAGGTTAGTGGAGTAATGCAGTTTCCAGACTCCCAAATGAATGACATTTTTTTTCTTGCCAAAAGAAAAGAAAATAAACAACATGTTCTAATTTTTAAGAGCTCATTCTTCTTTAGAGTTGCTTATCAAGACAAAGTAATCAACAAAAAAAAAGAGAAGCAGAAGCCTAAGAACCAAAAAAGAGACTTACTTGCAATCTGTTGTTGACCGATTCTCATGCATGTAAATATATTGACCGATTCTTGCTCATGAAGACGTTCGTGAGTGGGAGTCTATCATCTTAAGAGTCCTTTAAGTGGTCCAACACTCCTCCATCAATTTAAACTGATCCCATGAAAATAGGATCACGTAGGACACGTAAACACCAAAATTTGATGGGGATTTCGGCTATAAATACATGTGTTTGGTCCCCAAACTCACTCACTCAATTCCCTTCGGTAATACACCATCTAAATAGAGTAGAGAAGAGTTTGGAAGAGCCAAACACAATGAGAAACGCAACTTTTACAGTGAATTGCATCAATGGCTGGAGGTAAGATTTCTTGGCGTTAAACCCTTCAATTCTCATTTCTAAAGTGTTTTATTTAAGTCTAACAGTTGGTATCAGAGCATTAAATACCTCTGTCTTGGTGTTTAAAGTCAAAAAAACGCAGTTCCTCTATTTTTGGCCGAAACTTGAAAAAAAATTTTTGAGTTTTGTTTTTTGGACGTTTTTTATTTGAAAGAAGTTTAGAAATTATAAAGAAATATTTTTTCTAAACTTTCTGTGATTAAAAACATGATTTTTGACGTGAAAATCACTGTGAAATGCGAAAATCGCGCTGTATCTGGAGGTAGAAGACGACGCGAACGACATGTCGTTTTCAGCCTTGTTGAAAACGACAAGGCTGAAAACAACACGTCGTTTTCAATTTAATAAAAACGACATGTCGTTTTGTTTCGGAGCCCGTATCAAGTGTAATGACAAAAAGACACGTCATTTTTCAAATTGATGAAAATGACACGTCGTTTTATTCGGTAGTCGTTTATCCAAGCATGAAGATAAACGACATGTTGTTTTGAGTTTTAGTAAAACGACATGTCGTTTAAGACCTGTCTCTGTTTTAAGCAATAGGCAAAACGACACGTCGTTTTTTCCTTCCAGAAAAACGACCTGTCGTTTATATGGTGCAGTGTTTATTATAAAAAAAAAAAAAAAAAAAGGAAATTTTTTTTTTCCTCATTTTAAATGGCTTGAAAAGTGGGTTTTTGGGCCTATGCCCTTTGTGCTTATAATTTTTTATTTTTATTTTTAATTATATGCAATGAGGATATTTATTTATTATGCTCATATTTAGTTTGCATGAATTGATTATTTTTTTTTTTGCTTTTTACATGCAATTTTTAATGAGTATATAGTTTAGAGCATGAGATTAAATGTTATGCATAATATTATAGTCTTGATTGTGCAATATTTATGCTTATATTATGAATCTTTTGTGCATAGTTATAACATGTGAGTATTAGTTAAAATTATGTAATTCATAATATTAAGCTAGTCTTATGCAATTTAAATGTCTACTGATCTATATAGTTTTATGTTAATTAGAGAATAGCTACAGCATCTTTAATTAAGTAAAATTATTATGATTGATTAGGATCACATAAGAAATATTAGACATTAATTGTAATTAATTATACATAAATATAATAAATTTTATCCCACATGAATTTTTATTATATTTGTATTATTAATTAGGATAAAATATCAAATTATTCATAAATTACCCACAGAAATTATGAATGAAGTAAATAATTTGATAGTTTTATCATAAAAGTTTAAGATAGAATATACATCAAATCATAATATATCCTTTAGAATTATGAATTAAGTAATTAAATTGATAAAATTCTATCATATAGATTAATTGGATCTACTGGTATTAAAAATTTAGCCCACAGGCAATTTTATGTTATTAGATTCAATTTTTAGGCATGATTTACATTGGTAAAACATGAATATTTATTTAGGCCTCAATTTTAACGTAAGCATGTAATCTATATGCAGTTACACAACCTACAAATTTTTCTGATATTCGTTATGATATCCCTGAACTTAAGGGAGATAACTATAAGGTTTGGAAGGAGATAATTCTTCTTCATTTAGGGTGAATGGACATAGATTATGCTATTAGGAAAGATGAACCACCAGATGTAGCTGATACCAGTAATGCAGCAGACATCGCACTTTATGAGCGATGGGAGCGATCTAATCGCCTAAACATTATGTTCATTAAAACTAGAATATCAGCTGGTATTCGTGGTTCTGTCGATCAGCATGAAAAGGTCCGAGACTTTCTAAAAGCCATTGATGAACAATTTGTCACTTCAGACAAGGCACTAGCAAGCACCCTAATTATGAAGTTCTCATTCCTAAGGCTCACCAGTGTGAAAGGTGTGCGTGAGCACATCATGCAAATGAGGGACAATGTGGCTCAATTGAAGAAACTCGAGGTTGAAATGTCGGAGTCCTTCCTGGTGCACTACATCCTGAACACACTCTCACATTAATATGGACCCTTCAAAATATCTTACAACACACATAAGGATAAATGGTCAATTAATGAACTCATGACCATGTGTGTTCAAGAGGAAGGGAGACTGATGATGGAACAGGGTGAAAGTGCAATGCTGGCAACGCATGGAAAGGGTAAATATCAAGCCAAACTGAAGGGAAAAGGCAAAATACCTCCCCAATGTGGTATTAAGAAAGATTCCAAGTATTTCTTCTGTAAAAAGAAAGGACACATGAAGAAGGAATGCGCCAAATTCCAGAAATGGCTTGCAGACAAAGGTAATTCGACCTCACTTGTTTGTTATGAATCTAATATGGTTAATGTCAATATTAACACATGGTGGATTGATTGTGAATCAACAATCCACATTTCGAATTCCTTGCAGGGTTTGCAAAACCTAAGGAAGCCAGTGGAAAGTGAGCGAAGCATCTTATCAAGAAATAAGATGGGCTCGCATGTGGAAGTTGTTGGAACTTGCTATTTAATTTTATCTAGTGGTTTTGTTTTAAAGTTGGAAAAGACATTTTATGTTACAAGTTTTTCTAGAAACTTGATTTCAGTTTCAAGACTAGTACCTTTTGAATATTCCTTTAATTTTTCAAATTCATCATTCAGTTTATTTTATAAATCTGATTGTGTTGGGAATGGTACTTTGTCTGATGGTCTTTACTGCATTAATTTACAAAACAATATCATTTATGATTCAATGCATGTTCACACTGGCACTAAAAGATGTGTTATTAATGAGGATTCCTCTAAATTATGGCACCGGAGATTAGGTCATATATCCATAGATAGGATTAAAAGATTAGTAAATGAAGGGGTACTTAATACTCTGGATTTTACTGATTTTGAGACTTGTGTGGACTGCATAAAGGGAAAGCAGACCAACAAGTCAAAGAAAGTTGTCAATAGGAGTTCAGACATATTAGAGATCATACATACTGATATATGTAGTCCAGACATGGACTCATATGATCAGAAATACTTCATCTCTTTTATAGATGATTACTCACGATATATGTATCTCTACATGTTTCATAACAAGAACGAAGCATTAAATGCCTTTAAAATCTTTAAGGCTGAAGTAGAGAAACAATGCGGTAAACAAATTAAGATCGTGAGATCAGATAGAGGTGGAGAATATTATGGTAGATACACAGAGAATGGACAAGCACCTGGGCCATTTACAAAGTTTCTTCAAGAGCATGTGATTGTTGTCCAATACACCATGCCTGGTTCACCGGACCAGAATGGTGTAGCAGAAAGAAGAAACCGAACATTATTGGACATGGTGCGGAGTATGCTTAGCAGCTCCAATCTTCCTAAATCATTGTGGGCTGAAACACTTAAGACGGCTGTGTATATATTAAACCGAGTTCCAACCAAGGCTGTTTCTAAAACGCCATTTGAATTATGGAAAGGTTGGAAACCGAGTTTGCGACATATGCGCGTTTGGGGATGCCCGTCTGAGGTGAGAATTTATAATCCACAAGAGAAGAAACTAGACCCAAGGACCATTAGTGGGTATTTCATTGAATATGCTGAAAGGTCTAAATGTTATAGATTTTATTGTCCATCTCACAGTACTAGGATTGTGGAATCAAGAAATGCAAAGTTTCTTGAAAATGACTTGATCAGTGGGAGCGATCAAACCAGGAACATAGTTTCTGAGAATGATCATTCAGAATCTCAGCCTTCCACTTCAAGTGATAGATTGGTTATTGTTTACAACACCCCTCAAGTACCAACTGGTGTTGAACAACCAATCATTGATGTTCCACAAGTTGCTGACGACACTCTAGTAGATCGGGTAGTTCAAGAGTTGCCAATAACTTTTGAACAACAAGTTAAACCACATACTACTTCTCAGGAAGATGATGGTGCAACATTAAGAAGATCTGTTAGATCAAGGAGATCAGCAATTCCTAGTGACTATGTTGTATATCTGCAAGAATCTGACTATAACATTGGAGCCGAAAATGATCCCAAGTTATTTTCACAAGCCATGAGTTACAAAAAATCAGAATTATGGTACAATGCCATGAAGGAAGAGATGAATTCCATGAAGAGTAACGAAATCTGGGATCTTGTTGAGTTACCTAATGGTGTAAAATCCATTGGATGTAAATGGGTCTTTAAAACCAAAAGAGACTCATTAGGCAACATTGAGAGATACAAAGCAAGACTCGTTGCTAAGGGATTCACTCAGAAAGAATGAATCGATTACACGGAGACTTTCTCTCCCGTATCTAAGAAAGATTCCTTGCGTATTATTTTGGCATTAGTAGCCCATTTTGACTTAGAATTGTAACAAATGGATGTGAAAACATCATTTCTCAATGGAGATCTAGAGGAGGAGGTTTACATGAAACAGCCTGAAGGATTCCCCTCTAGTGATAGTGAGCAATTGGTTTGCAAGTTCAAAAAATCTATATACGGTTTGAAACAAGCATCTCGCCAATGGTATTTGAAATTCCATAATGTAATTTCTTCATTTGGTTTTGTAGAAAACGTTATGGATCAATGTATATACTAGAAGGTCAGTGGGAATAAAATCTGTTTTCTTGTTTTATATGTGGATGATATTTTGCTAGCAACCAATGATAAGGGTTTGCTGCATGAAGTGAAACAATTCCTCTCTAAAAATTTTGATATGAAAGATATGGGTGAAGCATCTTATGTCATTGGTATTAAGATCCATAGAGACAGATTTCGAGGTATCTTGGGTCTGTCTCAGGAAACCTATATTAATAAATTTTTTGAGAGATATCGGATGAAGGATTGTTCACCAAGTGTAGCTCCCATTGTGAAGGGTGATAGGTTCAATTTGAATCAATGCCCAAAGAACGACCTTGAAAGGGAACAAATGAAGAACATTCCATATGCTTCTGCTGTCGGAAGCCTAATGTATGCTCAGGTCTGTACAAGACCTGACATTGCATTTGCTGTGGGAATGTTGGGACGATATCAGAGTAATCCAAGTTTAGACCACTAGAGAGCTGCAAAGAAAGTAATGAGGTACTTTCAAGGGACCAAAGAATACATGCTTATGTATAGACGAACGGACAATCTGGAAGTAATTGGCTACTCAGATTCTGACTTTGTTGGCTGTGTTGATTCACGCAAATCAACATTAGGATACGTATTTTTGATGGCCGGTGGAGCTATATCATGGAGGAGTGCCAAACAGACTTTGACTGCCACTTCCACTATGGAAGCCGAGTTCGTCTCTTGTTTTGAGGCTACTTCACATGGTGTATGGCTTAAGAGTTTCTTTTCTGGGTTTAGAATTATGGATTCAATCTCTAGGCAATTGAGAATGTATTGCGACAATTGAGCTGTTGTTTTTATGGCTAAGAACAACAAAAGTGGGAGTCGGAGTAAATACATCAACATTAAATATTTAGCCATAAGGGAACGTGTTAAAGAAAATAAAGTGGTCATTAAGCACGTAAGCACTGAACTAATGATCGCTGATCCTTTGACTAAGGGCATGCCACCGTTGAAATTCAAGGATCATATAGTGAATATGAGACTTGGTTCCATTATGTAGTTTTTCATTGTATGAACAATGTTATTTTTAATGAAATTCTTAATCATTTTGATGTTCTTTTCTCATATTAATGTGCACCTTAATTTATTTTTGAGAAAATTCATCTGTATTGGACCAACAATAAACATAGGGTTTATTCATTAAGAAATTGTTCCTACATAAATTATAAAGAAAGAATAAATAGTAATACATGGAAGGTAATACTCGTCATTAGAGGACCTATCGCCATGATTCATGTATTTATTACTTAAATGAAGATTATTGATGGGTTTAAGATGAAATCTTAAACTAGAAGTGTGGACCAAGTGGGAGAATGTTGACCGATTCTCATGCATGTAAATATATTGACCGATTCTTGCTCATGAAGACGTTCGTGAGTGGGAGTCTATCATCTTAAGAGTTCTTTAAGTGGTCCAACACTCCTCCATCAATTTAAACTGATCCCATGAAAATAGGATCACGTGGGACACGTAAACACCGAAATTTGATGGGGATTTCTGCTATAAATACATGTGTTTGGTCCCCAAACTCACTCACTCAATTCCCTTCGGTAATACACTATCTAAATAGAGTAGAGAAGAGTTTGGAAGAGCCAAACACAATGAGAAACGCAACTTTTACAGTGAATTGCATCAATGGCTGGAGGTAAGATTTCTTGGCGTTAAACCCTTCAATTCTCATTTCTAAAGTGTTATTCCGCATTAGAGAATTTTATTTAAGTCTAACATCTGTTTCATAAAGCTCATTTGGGAAAACTCCACTGTGCACCAGCTTATTTTCGGCTCATTTTTCTTTTCCTCTATTTTCTCAGCATCCAAACAGGAACTCAAGCAAAAAAAAGAGGGAAAAGAATGTCACAAGCAAGAAGATTAAAGAACCAGGGAAGGGACCAGAAGTTAGAAGAAAATACAAAGAAATGGGAAATGAAGGGAATCTGAATGAGGGTACTGTTCCGCTCGACTTTCTTCGCGAAGCTGTCTCACACTCATGCGAATCAGGACCAAAGACTTTGGCCTCCACCCCTCAATCCCACAAGGGCATAAATGAAACGAAATGAAGGAGAGAGGGCTTGGGGTGGGGTGCAGTACAGAGGAGAAAGGAGGAAATAGAGAAAAGAAGAGAAATAAGAAATAAAGAAAAGAACTTTAGGGTTTTAACAAACGGAAACACGATAACAACGAAATGAAATGAAAGAAAAAATCCGTTGGAAAAATATGCAATAGAAAAAATAAAGATACGAAGACCAAAAGAAGAGAGAAGATGCAGAGGAAAGACGAAAGAGATAAGATTGAGAAAGAAAAATAAATAAATAAAAAAATAAGCTGCCTACCAGCACCAAAAGACAATTATACTCTTAAAACACACGAAAAATGCATAGAACCTATGTATTGAACAGCCGGACAAAACAAGTAAAATAAAAAAATGGAAGGAAAACGGATGAACAAAATTATATTTCATTACTGTTTCAAATCGATACACTTTTAACTATAGAATAGAGATATATATATATATATATATACATACTAGTAGTGGTTTAATGTGCAAAGCACGTTTGCCACGTTTACCTAATTGGAAGAAAAAATAAATTTTTGGAAAATAATATGTCCAAACAACAAATAAAGTGTGACTGATCCTTACATGCAGTACAAAATTTTGAATAATTGAATTAGTTGTTAGTTCGCAATCATCAAGATTGAAAGAGTACATAAGATAGATTAGTAATAACCTAATGCACATGAGCATAAAACCTAATATAAGCAAATATCTATGAATTTTCATCTTTCTCTACTTTAATAAGAAAAGTTTGTTCCAACCGCAGAATTTCTCTACATTTCCTTTGGGTTTATCATCTGTACGTGAAATATCAATTACGATCACGTGTTAAAAGCTTTGCATGGAAGTTTCAACTCTACAAATTAATCATATTTGACGGTAGAGATCAATGCATACATGTCATGTTATCTCCAACTATGCAGAAGATGTAGCGAGCTCGTATGAAGCAACTCCACTATTTATGTTTCTGCTCTAACGTTTTTTCATCATTAAAGTAAGCCACTTAAATTTTGGAAGCCCCAAAAATATTATAATTGTGGAAAATTATTTTAGTTAATTAAGAATATTATGAGATTTAAATTATGTTAAAAACTCTAATTATTTATATGGTTTTATTTTCTTAAAAATATTTAGCAAAACTTCTTCATTTATTTAATGATAAGATATTAGTATTTTATAAATTAAGGTTGATTTTAAATGTGTGATATGATATTTATTTTTTAATTATCTATTTTAATTGAGTTTATTTAAATGTATGATTTGATCTACCGTTGGATTAAATCTAGAGACTCAAGATGAATGGTTGAGATTTAAAGACCCAAACTCTAACTTTTTCCCTTACTTTTCCCTCTTCCCTCTCTTTCCTCCCTCTAGCCTCATGCCTCTATCCCTCTCGATCTCTCTTCTCCTCGGCTCCTCCCAGCTCCGTCGGCCTCTGTTGTCGCGTCACCACAAGCCCAATCACCGGCGACCTTCTCCACACCAATCTCTCTCTCTCTCTCTCTCTCTCTCTCTCTCTCTCTCTCTCTCTCTCTCTCTCCGAAGCTCATAGCCCTCTCTTCCTCTCCCTTTGATTTCCCTCCATCGCGCGGCCATGAGTAGCTCCTCCCACAAGCTTCGACAACCACCTCTTCCCCACAACGAGGCTCCCCGACGCAGCGCCCGTAGCTCCTCCCTAGCCCCACCACGTAGCACCTCTACACGCAAGGGTTTCTCCCCGTAGCGCCGCCGTTAGCCAAGCCCACGCCACCGCACCACCACGACGGCCTAGATCTGCCGCCTACAGCCCATTACGCCACCACTAGCCTTCCACGACACCTCCCCTGCTCCTCCATACCCAGCCGAGCCTCTACCTCTCCCATTTTGTTATTTTGTGAATTTGTACATTTTGTGATTTTGTAGAATTAGGATGATTTATGATGAGTTTGTGATCATCCTACTGTGATTTTGAGATGATTTACGGTGAGTTTGGTTTGTGCTTGCTGTGATTTTGTGATCTGTTGTGATGATTTTGTGCGGTGATTTTGTGATCTGTTGTGATGATTTTGTGCGGTGACTTTGTGATCTGTTATGGTGATTTTGTGATCCATTGTGGTGATTTTGAGAAGAATATTACTGTGAGGATGTAGAGAATGACGAAAAAGAAAAGCGTAAAATAAGATTATTGTTCATACTATTTATTATTGTTCATTGAGCGATAGATGCTTTTAAATATAAAGAGATACTACGTTATATATATATACTAGACGGAAGTAACGTGCAAAGCACGTTTGCCTAATTTTATGAACGCTTATTTGTAAAAATTTGTATTTGTAAACCAGGTGGAGGCCCAAGGTGCCTAACAGGCCGACTAACTGGATTTTTTTTCATACCTGCAGGCAATGCTGATGATGTTTTCAAAGCAAAGTTATCAGAAATAGCCCCAGAATATGCAAAAGCATCCATTTTGGATATCCCAGCTTCCAGAGCTTTTGTGTGACTGTATGGCATACCGCCAGCAGCACTGACAGTTTGCTGGATGGAAGCTGAAAGGATAGGAGTAAATATGCCAATATCTTGATGCTCAGATTTCATTAGATTTCCATTCTCCAGAAACCTTAGACCTTTCAAGCTGTTAGCAAGAAGAGCTTCCTCTTCCATTGACCACTTTGAAGCATAAGATTGAATCGGTTGGAGATGCGGGGGAACCATATTACCAACAGATGCAGGCACTTTTGAACCCACCTCAAGAGCAATCTGCTGCCGGAGATTACCTAGAGGGGCTGAAACAGAACTGCCAAGAAATTTCACACCAGCAGAAGCATTTAGACCAGGCTCCAGGCCCTCATACGAGGCCCGTTCCAAACCAATCACATCACTTCGCCTCTCAGCTACTGTAGGCTTAAAAACTATTACTTCATCCTCTTCTCCTCCTCCTAGTACATTTTATTTGTCTCCTCGTTTTCACATCTCACATTTTTTATTTTTATTTTTATTTTTTTCTTTATTTAATAATTAAAAAAATAACTATTAATGTATTGATTTTTTTATATTTTTTAAAAATATTTTAAAATAATAAAAAAATTAAAATAACAGTAAAATAGAACGATGCATTTGAACAGTAAAATAGCACCGCTCTTTATATATATTATGAGAGCTTACAACATGGATCATTTGTTTTTTAAATGGGATGAATTAAGATTAAAATTAACAGTTGAATTAAATATTATTAAAATATATTTTTTAATATTATTTTTATTTTAAAATTTAAAAAAATTAAATTTTTTATTTTATTTTACGTAAAAATTTAAAAAAAATTATAATAATTTAATAAAAAATTAAAAAAAAAGTTATGAAAATAAACTAGTGGTAAATTTCTGCCTTTTAAGAGTACGTACTCATGCTAGCTGCTTGTGTTTATGATCGATGTTGACAAGCTAGGCTGATATATGAGGGAAAAGATAGTCGGTCGCCCCATCTGAACCGTTATATCTGACGGTTTAAATAATTTTTTTTTATTTATTGATATAACGGTTTAAATAATTTTTATTTATTTATTTAGTGATTAAGAAAGTAATTTTAAATATATTGATATATTTTTATTTTTATTTTTTAAAAATATTTAAATATATTAAAAACTGTGAAAAAAAAAAAAACCCCAGTAAGATTGGGGCGGCATAATCCAGCGACTTTTAACTTGTTTAGGCTCGTTTGGAATTAAAATTCATCTCAACTCATCTCAACTCATCATTATAATCTTTTCAAATCTCAACACAAAATATAATAAACAATTCAACTTTTTTAAATTCTAAAATAATAATAATAATAATAAATAATATTCTAATAATATTTTATTATCTCAACTCAACTCACTTCAACATCCAAACTAGACTCTAGCGCCCTCTTTAGACTTTAGTTGTCACCTACAGACCTACTCACTGTTATTAAACAAACAAAACCTGTTTATCCCGGCGTTTCTTGCGTACATAATTCCTATAACTAGCAATGGATAAGATCAAGTTATAAAGGAAGCTGTACTACTCCATGATTACTTAGTACATAAAGTCCTCCGAAACCAATACCCCACGACACACACGCACATAAAAGAAATTCATGTTTTATGCATTAATATATATGACTGCGTAACAAGCTAGCTGTCTCTTCTTAAATATTATATGTGCATTAGGGCTGTGCAAAAGCACCAAGAAATCGAAAGATCGATTAAAATCACCCGACCCGACCCGGATCTCAACCCGACTAAAAATGGGTTTTTATCTTCGGTGTCGACTCATCCGTATAAATACAAAATTATCCTCAAGCTCAAACCCTAGCCGTCCAAATATTCAAATTTCTCACCTCCACTTGCCTCCATCAACGCAGAATAAAGTAAATTTTATTTCACTACAACCATCAAGATTCAATATAGAAAATTTCTCATCGCCAATGCAGCTATTTCCTCGGGCTGGAGTGGTTGCTTCAGCTTACTCAATGGCAAAGCAAATTAAAGCAGAGCAAGTTGAACTTTGAAACTCTTCGTCTTTGTTCACAGTGGATATGACGTCGTCGAAGTCCATCTCTTCGAGCAAACGTGGGGTTCTTTTGCAGAACATAAGAAACCTTAACAATCGAAGCGGATTGTCTTGTAATTAGATGAGCTTGGTTGTGGCGACGTCCGTTGAATAGGACGAACTACAAATAACCATTTGTGTTGTGCTAATTGCCAACCGGATTTGATTCCAATGAGTCGGGAAAAAAAAAAACTAGATGATTGAAGTGGGCGATGAAGGAGATCGAGGATGTAGTTTGGGAAAGGAGAAATTATGGAGATCGAATGTTGTGTAACCCTTCTTCACTACTACAGGTTGGGATTTCAAAGGAGGTTTCTCACTTCAGACCAGATTTCTTCATCCCTTTTGTCTTGCTCCTTCCTAAGCCCTCCAAGATTCTGCATTTCTTACCTCTCAAATTGCTGACTGTAAGATATTGGAACCCTAGATCTGGGAACAGAAGACTCAAGTTGAAGATGAAGTGGAGAAGGCAACTGGGCTGAGGTCGTGGGCTTTGTTGCAGCATCTGTTGAAGGTTTGGGTTGGGAAATGTGGGTTTCTTCGGTAAATGTCGAGTCATACGGGTTCAACCCAATTCCATTTTATGGGGTTGGATCGGATCAGTTTGGTTTGGCACCTTAAATAAGTGATTTCGGGTTGGATTGGATCGAGTCAGATACAAACTCATTTGTTTTATGTCGGGTTGCAGGCCTAATGTGCATGCTTGATTGACAAAAACAAACGAGAGAGGAAGAGATCAAAACCATGGAAATTCTTGAAAGAAATGGAGGCCGGGAAAAGAGAATTATTGGAAGACCCTTACGTCATTCCCCCCACCCACCAAATGAGGATGAAGTGTTAGACTTAAATAAAATTCTCTAATGCGGAATAACACTTTAGAAATGAGAATTAAAGGGTTTAATGCCAAGAAATCTTACCTCCAGCCATTGATGCAATTCACTGAAAAAGTTTCGGTTTTCACTGTGTTTGGCTCTTCCAAACTCTTCTCTCCTCTATTTAGATGGTGTATTACCGAAGGGAATTGAGTGAGTGAGTTTGGGGACCAAACACATGTATTTATAGCCGAAATTCCCATCAAATTTCGGGTTTACGTGTCTCACGTGATCCTATTTTCATGGGATCAATTTAAACTGATGGAGGAGTGTTGGACCACTTAAAGGACTCTTAAGATGATAGACTCCCACTCATGAACGTCTTCATGAGCAAGAATCGGTCAAAAATAATTTAAATGTGTGAGAATCGGTCAACATTCTCCCACTTGGTCCACACTCCTGATCTTAAACCCATCAATAATCTTCATTTAAGTAATAAATACATGAATCATGGCGATAGGTCCTCTAATGACGAGTATTATCTTCCATGTATTACTATGTATTCATTCTTTATAATTTATGTGGGAACAATTTCTTAATGAATAAACCCTATGTTTATTCTTGGTCCAATACAGATAAATTTTCTCAAAAATAAATTAAGCTGCACATTAATATGAGAAAAAGATCATCAAAATGATTAAGAATTTCATAAAAATAACATTGTTCATACAATGAAAAACTACATAATGGAACCAAGTCCCATATTCACTATATGATCCTTGAATTTCAACGGTGGCATGCCCTTAGTCAAAGGATCAGCGATCATTAGTTCAGTGCTTGCGTGCTCAATGACCACTTTATTTTCTTTAACACGTTCCCTTATGGCTAAATATTTAATGTCGATGTGTTTACTCCGACTCCCACTTTTGTTATTCTTAGCCATAAAAACAGCAGCTGAATTGTCGCAATACATTCTCAATGGCCTAGAGATTGAATCCATAATTCTAAGCCCAGAAATGAAACTCTTAAGCCATACACCATGTGAAGTGGCCTCAAAACAAGAGACGAACTCGGCTTCCATAGTAGAAGTGGCAGTCAAAGTCTGCTTGGCACTCCTCCATGATATAGCTCCACCGGCCATCAAAAATATGTATCCTGATGTTGATTTGCGTGAATCAACACAGCCAGCAAAGTCAGAATCTGAGTAGCCAATTACTTCCAGATTGTCCGTTCGTCTATACATAAGCATGTATTCTTTGGTCCCTTGAAGGTACCTCATTACTTTCTTTGCAGCTCTCCAGTGGTCTAAACCTGGATTACTCTGATATCGTCCTAACATTCCCACAGCAAATGCAATGTCAGGTCTTGTACAGACCTGAGCATACATTAGGCTTCCGACAGCAGAAGCATATGGAATGTTCTTCATTTGTTCTCTTTCAAGGTCGTTCTTTGGGCATTGATTCAAATTGAACCTATCACCCTTCACAATGGGAGCTACACTTGGTGAACAATCCTTCATCCGATATCTCTCCAAAAATTTATTAATATAGGTTTCCTGAGACAGACCCAAGATGCCTCGAAATCTGTCTCTATGGATCTTAATGCCAATGACATAAGATGCCTCACCCATATCCTTCATATCAAAATTTTTAGAGAGGAATTGTTTCACTTCATGCAGCAAACCCTTATCATTGGTTGCTAGCAAAATGTCATCCACATATAAAACAAGAAAACATATTTTACTCCCACTGACCTTCTGGTATATACATTGATCCATAACGTTTTCTACAAAACCGAATGAAGAAATTACATTATGGAATTTCAAATACCATTAGCGAGATGCTTGTTTTAAACCGTATATGGATTTCTTAAGCTTGCAAACCAATTGCTCACCATCACTAGAGGGGAATCCTTCAGGCTGTTTCATGTAAACCTCCTCCTCTAGATCTCCATTGAGAAATGCTGTTTTCACATCCATTTGTTGCAATTCAAAATCAAAATGGGCTACTAATGCCAAAATAACACGCAAGGAATCTTTCTTAGATACGGGAGAGAAAGTCTCCGTGTAATCGATTCCTTCTTTCTGAGTGAATCCCTTAGCAACGAGTCTTGCCTTGTATCTCTCAATGTTGCCTAATGAGTCTCTTTTGGTTTTAAAGACCCATTTACATCCAATGGCTTTTACACCATTAGGCAACTCAACAAGATCCCAGACTTCGTTACTCTTCATGGAATTCATCTCTTCCTTCATGGCATTGTACCATAATTCTGATTCTTTGCAACTCATGGCTTGTGAAAATAACTCGGGATCATTTTCGGCTCCAATGTTATAGTCAGATTCTTGCAGATACACAACATAATCACTAGGAATTGCTGATCTTCTTGCTCTAACAGATCTTCTTAATGTTGCACCATCATCTTCCTGAGAAGTAGTATGTGGTTCAACTGGTTGTTCAAAAGTTGTTGGCAACTCTTGAACTACCTGATCTACTAGAGTGTCGTTAGCAACTTGTGGAACTTCAATGATTGGTAGTTCAACACCAGTTGGTACTTGAGGGGTGTTGTAAACAATAACCAATCTATCACTTGAAGTGGAAGGTTGAGATTCTGAATGATCATTCTCAGGAACTATGTTCCTGGTTTGATCGCTCCCACTGATCAAGTCATTCTCAAGAAACTTTGCATTTCTTGATTCCACAATCCTAGTACTGTGAGATGGACAATAAAATCTATAACCTTTAGACCTTTCAGCATATCCAATGAAATACCCACTAATGGTCCTTGGGTCTAGTTTCTTCTCTTGTGGATTATAAATTCTCACCTCAGACGGGCATCCCCAAACGCGCATATGTCGCAAACTCGGTTTCCAACCTTTCCATAATTCAAATGGCGTTTTAGAAACAGCCTTGGTTGGAACTCGGTTTAATATATACACTGCCGTCTTAAGTGTTTCAACCCACAATGATTTAGGAAGATTGGAGCTGCTAAGCATACTCCGCACCATGTCCAATAATGTTCGGTTTCTTCTTTCTGCTACACCATTCTGGTCCGGTGAACCAGGCATGGTGTATTGGGCAACAATCCCATGCTCTTGAAGAAACTTTGCAAATGGCCCAGGTGCTTGTCCATTCTCAGTGTATCTACCATAATATTCTCCACCTCTATCTGATCTCACGATCTTAATTTGTTTACCGCATTGTTTCTCTACTTCAGCCTTAAAGATTTTAAAGGCATCTAATGCTTCGTTCTTGTTATGAAGCATGTAGAGATACATATATCGTGAGTAATCATCTATAAAAGAGATGAAGTATTTCTGACCATATGAGTCCATGTCTGGACTACATATATCAGTATGTATGATCTCTAATATGTCTGAACTCCTATTGGCACCTTTCTTTGACTTGTTGGTCTGCTTTCCCTTTATGCAGTCCACACAAGTCTCAAAATCAGAAAAATCTAGAGTATTAAGTACCCCTTCATTTACTAATCTTTTAATCCTATCTATGGAGATATGGCCTAATCTCCGGTGCCATAATTTAGAGGAATCCTCATTAATAACACATCTTTTAGTGCCAGTGTGAACATGCATTGAATCATAAGTGGTATTGTTTTGTAAATTAATGCAGTAAAGACCATCAGACAAAGTACCATTCCCAACACAATCAGATTTATAAAATAAACTGAATGATGAATTTGAAAAATTAAAGGAATATTCAAAAGGTACTAGTCTTGAAACTGAAATCAAGTTTCTAGAAAAACTTGGAACATAAAAGGTCTTCTCCAACTTTAAAACAAAACCACTAGATAAAATTAAATAGCAAGTTCCAACAGCTTCCACATGCGAGCCCATCTTGTTTCCTGATAAGATGCTTCGCTCACTTCCCACTGGCTTCCTTAGGTTTTGCAAACCCTGCAAGGAATTCGAAATGTGGATTGTTGATCCAGAATCAATCCACCATGTGTTAATATTGACATTAACCATATTAGATTCATAACAAACAAGTGAGGTCGAATTACCTTTGTCTGCAAGCCATTTCTGGAATTTGGCGCATTCCTTCTTCATGTGTCCCTTCTTTTTACAGAAGAAACACTTGGAATCTTTCTTAATACCACCTTGCGGAGGTATTTTGCCTTTTCCCTTCAGTTTGGCTTGATTTTTGCCCTTTCCATGCGTTGCCAGCATTGCACTTTCACCCTGTTCCATCATCAGTCTCCCTTCCTCTTGAACACACATGGTCATGAGTTCATTAATTGACCATTTATCCTTATGTGTTGTAAGAGATTTTGAAGGGTCCATATTGATGCGGGAGTGTGTTCAGGATGTAGTGCACTAGGAAGGACTCCGACATTTCAACCTCGAGTTTCTTCAATTGAGCCACATTGTCCCTCATTTGCATGATGTGCTCACGCACACCTTTCACACTGGTGAGTCTTAGGGATGAGAACTTCATAATTAGGGTGCTTGCTAGAGCCTTGTCTGAAGTGACAAATTGTTCATCAATGGCTTTTAGCAAGTCTCGGACCTTTTCATGCTGATCGACAGAACCACGAATACCAGCTGATATTCTAGTCTTAATGAACATCATGCTTAGGCGATTAGATCGCTCCCATCGCTCATAAAGTGCGATGTCTGCTGCATTACTGGTATCAGTTACAGCTGGTGGTTCGTCTTTCCTAATAGCATAATCTATATTCATCCACCCTAAATGAAGAAGAATTCTCTCCTTCCAGACCTTATAGTTATCTCCCTTAAGTTCAGGGATATCATAACGAATATCAGAGAAATTTGTAGGTTGTGAAACTGCATATAGATTACATGTTTATGTTAAAATTGAGGCCTAAATAAATATTCATGTTTTACCAATTTAATCATGCCTAAAAATTGAATCTAAGGACATAAAATTGCCTGTGGGCTAAATTTTAATACCAGTAGATCCAATTAATCTATATGATAGAATTTTATCAATATTATTACTTAATTCATAATTCTAAAGGATATATTATGAATTTCATGTGTATTCTATCTTAGACTTTTATGATAAAACTATCAAATTATTTACTTCATTCATAATTCCTGTGGGTAATTTATGAATAACTTGATATTTTATCCTAATTAATAATATAAATATAATAAAAATTCCTGTGGGATAAAATTTATTATATTTATGTATAATTAATTACAATTAATGTCTAATATTCCTTATGTGATCCTAATCAATCATTATAATTTTACTTAATTAAAGATGCTGTGGCTATTCTCTAATTAACATAAAACTATATGGATCACTAGACATTTAAATTGCATAAGACTAGCTTAATATTATGAATTACATAATTTTAACTAATACTCACATGTTATAACTATGCACAAAAGATTCATAATATAAGCATAAATATTGCACAATCTAGATTATAATATTATGCATAACATTTAATCTCATGCTCTAAATTATATACTCATCAAAAATTGCATGTAAAAAGCAAAAATTAATCAATTTATGCAAACTAAATATGAGCATAATAAACAAATATCCTCAATGCATATAATTAAAAATAAAAATAAAAAATTATAAGCACAATGGGCATAAACCCAAAAACCCACTATTCAACCCATTTAAAAATGGGAAAAAAAAAAATTTACTTTTTTTTTTTTTTTTGCACCAAGTAAACGACATGTCGTTTTTCTAGAATGAAAAAACGACGTGTCGTTTTGCCCATTTCTTAAAACACAGACAGCCTCTAAACGACATGTCGTTTTACTGAAACTCAAAACGACATGTCGTTTACCTTCAGGCTTGATAAACGACTACCGAATAAAACGACATGTCGTTTTCATCAATTGAAAAACGACGTGTCGTTTTTGTCATTACACTTGAACGGCTCCGAAGTAAAACGACATGTCGTTTTCATTAAATTGAAAACGACGTGTCGTTTAGCGGTATACGGGAGTAGAGAACCTAATGCTAAACGACATGTCGTTTTCATCAAAGTTGAAAACGACCTGTCGTTTAGCAGAACCGAATGAAACATAAGCTGCCAAAACGACATGTCGTTTTCAACAAGCCTGAAAACGACATGTCGTTCGCGTCGTCTTCTACCTCCAGACGCAGCGCGATTTTCGCGTTTTACAGTGTTTTTTCACGTCAAAAATGATGTTTTTAATCACAGAAAGCTTAGAAAAAATATTTCTATATGATTTCTAAACTTCTTTCAAATTAAAAACGTCCAAAATCAAAACCCAAAAAAAATTTTCAATTCACGGCCAAAAAACAGAGGAACTCGGGTTTTTGTATTTAAACATCAAGACAGAGGATTTTAATGCTCTGATACCAACTGTTAGACTTAAATAAAATTCTCTAATGCGGAATAACACTTTAGAAACGAGAATTAAAGGGTTTAATGCCAAGAAATCTTACCTCCAGCCATTGATGCAATTCACTGAAAAAGTTTCGGTTTTCACTGTGTTTGGCTCTTCCAAACTCTTCTCTACTCTATTTAGATGGTGTATTACCGAAGGGAATTGAGTGAGTGAGTTTGGGGACCAAACACATGTATTTATAGCCGAAATTCCCATCAAATTTCGGGTTTTACGTGTCCCACGTGATCCTATTTTCATGGGATCAATTTAAACTGATGGAGGAGTGTTGGACCACTTAAAGGACTCTTAAGATGATAGACTCCCACTCATGAACGTCTTCATGAGCAAGAATCGGTCAAAAATAATTTAAATGTGTGAGAATCGGTCAACATGAAGATCATCAAGGATTTTTCTCTCTTTTTTTTAACAAAAGTTACAAAAGGAACACAACTGCTGGGCTACACATCTCATGAGGGTATAAAGAGATCACTATGCAGTAAACAAAAACACTAAAGGAGATGATCTCAAGCTATCTTTTAAAACGCACAAGATTAGGTAATATATATATATATAAAATTACTTGATTAAACTAATTGATGATCTCCACCCCTTAACAAAAGGGAAATTGTCCCAGCTTTCAAGCACATACGATAAAATACAATAGAATCAACCCAGATTTGTCATGCAAAAAAAAAAATTGGGAAAATCTCAAACTGATGGTAGGGGTCATAAATACACAATCTTCTTCTACCTGGGGACATTTGGGGATTTGGTTTGACGTCAATTTCAGCATCAAAATTTTAATTATACATATATATCAAAAAATTATTGTTACATCTGTAAACGAATTATACAAAAGTAATTTTATAAATTAATATGATTTTATTTAATCTGTTAGATCTATTTTACAATAAAAATAATTTTATGATATGTCGAATCATATTAATCTACATTAATTTATGAAATTATTTTTATATACTTCGATTGAGTATTTTAAAAAAAATGAAGTGGAAAAGCAGACAGACAGCGCGCAACATATAATCATCAATATCACCACAAAGAAATTAGAATCCGTACGTTGAATCTCCATTGTCAATTCAATCCCCCTCCTTAATTCCTCCATCATCAAGATCAGGATTTGATTCGTAAAAAATAAAGTTCCCTAAAAATTAAAAGAAGGCCCACAAAAAAACAAAACTAAAAGAAAACGCAATGAAACTGGCGGAGTTTAATCGATAAGAGCGTATTGCCTCTGGTCCCCTGCAACCCATTCTCTGGGGTTTCAACTTTCTCCTATGGGGGACACCCAGATTAGGAAGCCAAACATCGTATAAAACGGATCAAACAACATAAATGTCCAAATTAATCTCAGTTTACCATCAAGATAAGCACGCATTAAATATTATCAACAATCCATAAATCCTCTTTGACATGCAAAGTAATGAGTACTCGATCGAGAACTGGAGTAAGAAAATTGGTACATGATCCGGTTCCTAAGAGTGAGTAATATCCATAATCCCCTATTATTTTCTTCATGCTTTTTTTCTCTTTTTGGTGTTCGATCGAGGCTCAGTTCTGCGTAGTGAGGGCCAATGATGATTCTTTTCTCCGTTCTTCCTTGTACTCTTCTCTCTGAGCTTCCTTTTTATCGACAATGTAGGCCTCTACCATACGGTTGAATTCCTCGATGCTCAATTCTTCCGGCGGGTACGAGGACGATCTCCTCGCCCGTTCTTCCCCGGACCTCACCAATTCCTGGCATATCCCCGTCTCTGTTCGCCGTAACTCTCGTCTAGTCGTCTCTAGAATACGTAGCTCGAGCTTCTCGGACCTAGCTCTCCGGTTACGCTTTTCCCTCAAAGCCTTCTTAGTGACTGCAGCAACTCTATCTAGCGGAAATGGAGAGGCCGTACGCTCGGTGATTGAAGAAACTGTACCGTCATCGTGAGCCGGAGAGTTCACAATGTCCCAGAACACGATGTGTTTGTCATGGAAGGTCTCTGCTGGTGAAGAGTATGTCTCCGGCTGCACCGGTAGCTCGTTACCGGCGGCTAACTTACTGCTAGGCTTGTTGTATCTGAGGAAGTCGTCGTGGATATCGGTCCTGGCCCCATTTTCGCCGGAGAAAGCGTAGAGGATGAAAATAATCGCCATGATGAGAATGAAGACGTAGAAAGTGCAATCAAAGACGGCGATGAATCGCCGGAAAAACTCACATGCTGTTTCTGCGGCGCCCGGAAGCCAAGCGGGGGACAGCGAAAGCACAAACAGAGCAGCACAAAGTTCGACAATCCACTTGACCGTTCGCCGCCGATTATACCTTCTCATGGCTTTGGCTTTCTCAACCTTGACGACGTCAATTTCGAACAAGGCCATTTATTTAGAGAATGAAAGAAAACCAAAAGTTTAAGTAATATATATAATTTCACGAACAAAAAGAAGGGCTTGGGAGAATATAAAGGAAAGTGATTAAAGGCTTTTCAGGTATGTATTTATAAAGAGGAAGAGCTATATATGATTTTGTGGGCTTTCTGTTTGGAGGGAAGCGCGAGGATTATGGAGGTATGGAAGAGGAAAGATTTCCAGGAGAAAACAGAGTGGGAGAAACTGAAAGAAAGTGAGGGAAAACAAGGGGTTCATGGAAAAGGAGAGTCGAGGAGGGATAGCCCTGATATATATATATATATATATATATATATATATATATATATATATATATATATATATATATATACACACACACTTCCTATATGCAAGCTAATGGGAATTGGGATGGTTTCTGAATGCATGTAGAGAGGAAATACTGAAGGCATGGGTAGAGATCTGCTGCCCCTTTTTATAGAAGCTCTGAATAATTCATCCCCTGATTACTCTTGCAATTAAAAAAAATTTAGTTTAATTACATAAAAATAAGAGAATTCTCCCATAAAGCCATTTTAATTTTTTTTTTCATTCCTTTTTTTATACTTCTAAATATGTTTTTAAAAAAATTCACAATATTATTAAAAAATATTTTTTTAATTATTAAATAAAAAAAATTGTATCGAAACCGATCTTCGAAACAACTAGTATTATTCTAAAAATAATTTTATGTAAGCGATGTAGAATTCCTCTTTCAAAATGAAAATTTCTATTAAAATTTTATATGTATATATATATTTTTTTTTAAAAAAAGAAAAAAATTTTGTATATGGAATTCTGAGGTGGGGGCAGGGAAAGGATGCACATGGAGTGAACCGCGACCGTACTACGAAGAGCAAGCGTGCGTGGGTAAGAAGCGTCTATAGTTGCGCTGACTGCAGAGTGCAGACAGAAGGAAAACGGACACCAAGCGGCTGCACCAACGTGGCATTTTTATTTTTCTATTATTTCGTTAATTATACGTATCGCGTTTGTTCGGATTCTTATAGTGTGAATTCAATCGGAATCATAACTTTGTAATTTCAACTGTCCATTGTTTGGGTTAAAATAATTATCATTTTAAGCAAGACACGTACGTAAAATCATTTAAAATATGAGTTGTTTTATTTGAAAGTCGGTGTACAACTACATTCCATTGTATTGACATGATTGTTTATAAGTGATTTTGATCTTAAATATTTTTAGGTTATGTTTGGATGTTAAAGTGAGTTGAGTTGAGTTGAAATGATAAAATATTATTATAATATTATTTTTTAATATTATTATTATTTTGAGATTTGAAAAAGTTAAATTGTTTATTATATTTTATATTAAAATTTGAAAAAATTGTAATGACGAGTTGAGATGAGTTAGATAACCAAATTAAATCTTAATTTGTTAATAAAATAGAGGGCATGCTTTGCACATTATGTCTGTCTCTTTTTTTTAATAAATAAGATGAATTGTAATTAAAATTAAAAATTATAATAATTAAATAAATTATAAAAATAAACGAGACAGCCAACTTTCAGATATAATTTTTTTAAAAACAAATATACTAAGCAAATAAATATGATTGGAAGAGCAGCAAATTAAGGAAGGAGAAAGAGAAACCAATTATAAGGTGAATAGGTCAAGTCAATCAGTAATTGGGTGGAATTGCATGGGAATGTCGTGAGATTTGGGACAAGTGGGAAAGAAAAGAAAATGCCCCTACATATCATATGTAGATCAATAGATATGATATTGGGATGCATGGTTGGGTTAAGACAGCAGCGCGCATGTGTTTTTGGTCGTGGCCGGGGCTGATGAAACCCATATATAGACTTATTTGATCGATTCAAACAAAAAGCAAAACACAGACACCATGGATCAGGTCTGGTAAGGTAAGGTAAGGTAAGGTAAGAGAAAGTAAAAGAAGTCTGTACGTTGTGAGTATAGTTGAGAATCGCACGAACTGTTTGTGGAAAATGGAGGGGGACATTTCCACGTGCAACCTTCCCTAGTCCTGAACTGACAGTACTACGTACCAAAATCTATTTTTTGTTTTTGGTTTTTTAAGAAATTGTCCGGAAAGGTTGTTTTCCTCTGAGGAATGAATCGCACTTTACCTCTCGCCTCTGTTCAAGGACATTGAAGCCGTCAGACACGCGAAATTGGCTGCTCTTCCTCAAGGTGGGTAAAATATACTGTACAGACCTTTTTTTTTTTTTTTTAATAAGAATTGCACTAGGCTTTTATTTCTCAAGTTCAACATGTATATTAGTTAAATCTCTTTTATTTTTATAATCATTTTCATATCATCTTATTATTATAATTTTTTTAAATTTTTACACAATAAAATAAACAATTCAATTTTTTTAATTATAAAATAAAATAAACACTAAAACAATATATTTTAAAAATATTTTATTTAACTTTTAATTTTTATCTCATCTTATATGTAAAAAAATAAAAGAAGCCTAATAAACAATTAAAGTTTGGGTAATGAGAGTATCTTAGGTATTTTACAAATAGTAGAAAAAAAGTAATGATATAATATTAAATAATAATAAAATATAAATATAAAATAATAATAAAATAAAAAATAATAGTGAGATATTTTGATAATAACTCACAATATCCAAACCTGCCCGTCTGTAACACTTATCTTTTTAGAGCAACACTACATCCATTGAAAATTTATCCCGAATATGTCTCGAAAAGTACATTTTATCTTTTTTTTTTTTTTTTTCTTTTTTTTCATGTATCTTTTTAATCATCATAAATATTTTTTAAAAAAAATAAAAAAATTATAACATCATTAAAAAATATTTTCTTAATTACTAAATAAAAAATAAAAAATAAAAAAAAGTTTTCGAGATACACTTTCAAGACACACTTTCGAGACTTCTGAGCAAAGCCTGGCCCATTTGTTATCTTCCCATCCATCGGTAGATGTTTCTGAACTTTTTTTTCTGTCCTTGTTCGGTCTCCTGACTCCTGAGCATTGTATACACGTCATATTATATAGCCCTGCCTTTCGCTCTTCCAGTAAGAAATAATTATTGGTTACATGCAGATAATCCTTCGGCTATTTTTAGTTGTGATAAGTAAAAATTATTAAATACTTGAAAGTACGAAATAACAGGATCGATGTTTTAGAATTGGATGGGTCCCAGAAAATTAAAAAAAAAGGGTAATTAATTAAGTAATTATGCATCATCATCATCATCGAACTCTGGGATGCTATATTAGTTAGTTAATAATATTACGACGATCCTCTTTTCGAAGCTTATAACAATTTCAAAAGATTTTTTGACAATTATTATAATAGAAATGTTTTTATTGGATCAGAAGAATTTTGGGTGAAGTCATGAATTGACGACAGAAGAAGAATTATTTGCAGGACTTGGCTGCCAATGTATCTTCCAGTGATCTTACTTTGCCAAAGTAATCTGATATGAACGGATCTCCATGAGAGAGATTGGTAAGTTGGAAATGAACTTAAGATTCATTGGCTTGAGAGTGAGAAGTGAATATGGAGTTTAGTGTGAGCCATAATGCTCGTGCAGCATATGAAGATAACACATAGTCAAAGATAGAATCTGATAAAGAAGAAAACATATGAACTAATTGATCAACTCTGGTCAGGAAAGAAACTCAGGATTTGGTTTGGTTGGTTCAAGAAATTTTGGAGGACTTGGAAGGGAACCATCAACATAGAGATCTTGCCCTCTAAAGTATGCTGTGATTTGAACCTTCCATAGTAGAAAATTTTCTAATGAAAGCTTGATAGAGACGACATGAGAAAAAGATGAAAGAATGGAAGATGAAGGACTTGAGTGCGTGGCCATCGATCAATGAGACTACTAGTCGAGCATCTTTGATACCATGTTAGCATAGGCAAAATTCCTGAATTCTCATCTCATTATAGTCTGAACAAAACGTTCCTTTTATACACAAAGATAAGGGAATCTTTTCTGTTACAAGAATAGGATAAAAGAATAAAATCTATTTCTAAAATAAAGACTAAAGTGACCCTGATGTATGCTCTAGGTTAATAGTATGATCAATATTGCAACTAATTAATGTTCTCTTGAGGAAGATTGAAAGTGAAGGGATAAGAGCCAATATATTTAATTCATTTAATTTATAATAAAAGTTATAATATCAAATCATGTCATTTTATAATTTTAATATTTTTGTATAGTTTTTTTTATCTAATTTATCTTACATAAAACCCCAAACCCCACCCAAAAAAAAAAACAAAACAAAAATGCAAGCGGCTGCGTTGTAGAAGTAGGCCATAAGGATGAGATAACCAAATTTTCGAAAGAGAATCAGTCATTGTATCTAATTTATCTTATTATAGAGAAATGATAATTGCAGTCGTGAGTTCGTAAATACCGCATAATTATTTTGAAAAAAATGAATATATACGGGATCCACATGAAAAAAAAAATTAATTTTTTAATAATAAACCCCACTCTTTTTCAAAATAACTGCACGACACTTGCACACTCCACAATTGTATGAAGCATTATTTTATATATGTATGCATCTTGGTTTTGTTTCTGTTATACATCACTGTCTCGACTATCTATCTTTTTATTTCCTTTAATATTATATTAGTAGTTTTTTATTTTAAGTTACCTGATTAAATAGAAAAATACTCTAGCTACAAATGGATTATATAAAATTAATTTTATAAACTGATGTAACTCATCAGATTTTAAATTTATTTTTATTATAAAATAGATCTAACAGATCAGATGAAATCATAACAATTTATATAATTCTTTTAAAATTTTAAAATCAATATTACAAAGATCCTCTTGTTTATAAGCATAATTTTCTTTTTCTTTTTTTATGGAAAAATTAGATTAATGAAATAAAAAGGTATTTTGTAGGTGGATAAAATGATGGGCGCGATACAAACTTTTTTTTAGAGAAAAAGCAAGGCTAAACTAATCTTAATGGAAAACGATAGAATGTCCCCTTATTTTGTCCAATCATTTTAACTGTTTATGTATTTTTTTTTTTTAATAGTTAAGAAAATAATTATTTATATATTGATATTTTTTAAAAAAAATGTTTAAAAAATATAAAATAAATAAATAAATAGAATTTAGCCCAACAGCACACTCAGTAATCACTGATGAACGAGACCCAAGCAGTACTCATACTTAATATAGAAAAAAAATAAGGTCTCTGTTAAACGTGAACACCGATAGTGTTACTCAAGTACTACTGCACACATTGACATCTGTCAACATTCAACACTCTGATTGGCTCTAAAGTACCTCTATATCATGTATATTGTATTTCAATATTTTGTAGGAGGAGCTCTTTAGACAATGCAAAAATTGCGTCAACACCCACAAAGAAATATACAGGTTCTTAACTGGCTTGGGATCACAAAGTTCATGAAACCTACACAGCTCTTCTATGGTTTCCATTTTTATCAAAGTTTGCTGGCATTCATATAAACGAAGTGAAGATTATCCTCATGAAACTAGCAGGGAAAAAAGGAAGGATATTTAGACACAAAAATGCTATAAATATCAGCTAACTACGTGACCAAGGAGTACTTAAAAAAAAAAAAAAAAAAGTACTTCATCGACCCCGGCCTTCTTTTCACTATCTAGAAAAAACAAAACCAGATATGGCTAAGCAGCTTGGTCGCCAATTACTATCTTATGTTCTCATCTTCCTTCTACTTCTTCTCCTTCTATCCAGTGGTAGTCATCATCATCTCTATCGATTTTTCATGATGCACCCTGTAATGATTTTATTTGGGATGAATATTTACAGATCCTGATGATAACTTACTTGTGTTTGGGTATGCAGAGATGGCAATGGTGGAAGCAAAACTGTGTGAGAAGCGTAGCAAAACGTGGTCAGGGTTCTGTGCGCCAACTCCGGAAACCGCAGGAGTCAGTGCAGGAATTCGGAGCGTGCACAACACGGAGCTTGTCACGCCCAATTCCCAGGATTTGCTTGCTTCTGTTACTTCAAATGTTGATTCAAGTTTCATGCAGTAAAGTCTGCTCTTCAGCTTCAAGTTCCATAATAAACTGATTGTATATTTTGCTGCTGAACTTGATCATCAATATGTCTATTAAAGTTAGGTGATCCTTGGTTCATGAAGAGTGCGAAAAAAAGATATTTCCAAGTTAAAGAAGGATAAGAATGACAAGGGCAATATAACAACTGATTAAAGCACCAAGAGATTTATCATTCGATGCATCTTTCAGAAGTGAGTACTACTCCACAGTCTCCACTCCAACCAAAAATGTTAGGATATAAATGCATGCTTGGAAGTATATAATTCACAAATGTATTCTTAATAAATAAACCTAGAATGTACAATGAGATGCAGACATGTGCATCCTCAATTGGTCAGGGTTTTGTGAAATCTCCGGTAACAGTGACTGGCACAGCAAAGGAGCTAGCTAGGGTAATGCAAGGATCTTATCACTTATCAGGTACAAATCCTAGGGTCTTGTAAAACCCTGTTAACTCATCATGAGCATGATATATACCAGTACTGCCACTGCCACTGCCGCTCATGTCTTCCCTGCCAAATTTCCAAAATGTCTAAAGAGAAAGGCTTTCCTAACAGAAGCTGCATCTACTTAAAAGAACAAATTATAAAGAGAGGAAGCAATTTGCAAATTGAGTAACGGGTAAAGTGATGCCTTTGAAGTGTGAAGTCCATGTCAAAATCATGTTCATGCTCTCTGAAGAATATAACTCAGATTTGAGAACAAAGAATCTGCTATTTTCCAAAAGTTAATGAGAGGTTGAAACCGCATTGTAACGGAGCAACCCTCATCTAAAATTCTCAGCATGCCCCATCTCTTAGCTGTTTCACAACATAAACGGACCATCAGATTGTACGAGAGTAAGGATGAGGAAGGAAACGACCCTAATAAAGATGACTACAATTATTCATCAGCAAGACAAGAAAATTAAAATGTAGTTCGACACCGTAGCCAAAACCCATACATTTCCACGAACAGATTAAATGCAATTCACTCAGTACATATTGGGTATCAACCATAAACAATTCCTATTTCGTATGCCGGGAAATGCTATTTAGAAAGGGAAAAAAAAAAAAAGAGATTTCTTTTGCAATTCTCCAGGTTACAGCGAAAAGGGAAGTACTGCGAGTTGTTCATATACTTCTTCTTGCGGCTTGCCTCCTTTAACCGAAATGGGTTTGCGCTTAGTAGGGAGCAGAATCTCACCTTTGAGCACGGAGATCTCCATGACCTGAGAGAGCTCTCCATAATTCTTGCTGAACTTCTCTACCTGGTCGTAGAGCGCGCGGAGCGGTTGCTGAGGTACGTAGAAGGGGTGGTTACTGGACCACACGTAGACGGTGTACTCCTTCTGGGTCCGGCCAGTGGTCATCACTAGCGCACCGTTGCAGTACACCTTGGCGTCCTCGAGGAACTCCGGGTGTATGACAGTATGTCCTTCTTCCTGCACTTCATAACAGACCGGTACTTCTCTACTACTCTCCTGAAAGAAAGAAAAAAAAAAAAAAAAAAGGAGAAAAGGGTTAATTCAACGACAAAACTGAAGCAAACGAGTGCTATGGTAAGTTTTGAAGCAGCCTTAATGACAGAGGTGTGGACAAGGGCAGGGCTTTACCACGAGGAATGTGTTGTTTAGGATCAGCGCCATTTTCTGGTCTTTGTTTACTGTTGAAATGAGAGATGAAGTGGTGGGCTGCGGTGTCGAAAGCGGTGGGCTCAAGGTTTTAGGTCAAATGGGTTCCAAGTTTCAAAACGAACAAGTAATCCATGCTTTGGACGTATTCTGTTATTTTGGGCCATGGGCTTTTATTAGGTGGACCACTTCTGTTTCTTTATATACCTAAGGACTTGTGGGTGTCTGTCTATATGCTTTGTAAATGTTATTTGCAAATTGCAAGTGATAACCACATTCGACATCTAATATTAAAAAAAAAAAAACTTAAAATTTTAAATTTTAAACCACTATGGCAAATTAACTCCTGTTACGTTAGGGATGTCAAAAAAAAAAAAAAAAAACTCCTGTTATGTTAGCGAAGTGGATGTTGTATTCTCCTTCTTCTACACTGACTTACAAGTAGAAAGACTTGTATGGATTTAGATGACAAATTAAGTTTTTTGTGTGTGTATGTATATATATATATATAGGTCATGGAATTGACATAAAGCCAAGTTCATCTAAATCAGATTATAAATGGTAAAAGAAAGGCACAAAAAACCAAAGTCATAAGTAGCAACGACATGTATACAAGATCCCCATGTGTAATTTGTCTTCTAGGCGTTCTGTTCTTTGTTCCCAATTATTATTATTATCTCCATTTGGCAACTTGGAACTCGTTCCTTTTGATGACACTTCGATCCGTGTCCTATTTTTTGTGGTTCTGAATCTCTGATACCACGGAGTAGCATGCGATTTGCAGTTATCAGGCAGGCAGGCATTCTCATCCGTGCGTTTGTGAAACAAAACCTTTGATCGGCTAGAGGCCCACCCAACCCACTATCTCTCATAAATTCACATATCCAACCTACCCCCCCTCCTACGTACACATTACAAGTGGGATAGAGCGGTTCTACTCTGTCGCTTGCACCGCTTATTGTTTACCGATTTTGTGTTTTACAATTTTTTATTTTTATTTTTTATTCATATTTTTTTAATATATTTAAATAATTTTAAAAAATAAAAATATATATATTAATATACTTAAAATCACTTTTTTAATCATTAAATAAATAAATAAAAATTTCAAGCGATCAATTAGAACGGTAACATGGCAAAACAGCTTTTTCCTTTGTGGTTATATTCACTTCGAGAGAGAGAGAGAGAGAGAGTTTTTAGTTCTGTTGCAGATTGAATAAGACGTATCACATGTTGTTTCAAATTCCGTACAGAAAAAATGTGTCATTCTGGCCACCCTCAAATGTAAGATATACATGGAAAATCATAGTATTTGAGTTTATTCTTTCCATTTGACGGCTTATATATTTTATTTTATATTTTAATATTTTTTTATATAATAATTAAAAAAATGATTATTAATGTATTAATATTTTTAAAAAAAATATATTTAAAAAGTGTTTGAAATACAAAGTCAAAAATATATATATATAATTTAAACTAGAGGCACACGAGTGGATAAACTTGGATGGTATAGTAGCACTACTCATACAGGATTGACAATGATCTTTTCCCTTTGCCCTCAAGTATTTTAGAACATGTTGCCCTCTCGACTATACTACTTTAATTTGTCCCAAGATATGTGTCATGCAAAATTTTATATATTACATTTTTCTCTTATTCATGTTATCTTGATATACCCTTGTTCTTGATTTTTAAATCTGTTCTTATTTGAAATAAACCAACGACTTATGAATAATATTACATTGATATTACAGGATAAAAATAAAATAGTAGTCTACTATATATAGCATAACTCAAATATAATATTAATCAACATATTATATTGATATGTTATTATAAATTATATTTATTTTCTAACCAAGAATTTACCTAGATGTTGAGAAATAGTTAATTCTTATACATGAGAGAGATAAGAATATAATAAAATATAAGAAATTCTACAAATATGCGATGTTGCTGTGTCTGTGGGTTGTCAGAAAGCAAGGAGGGTTGCTCGTGCTCTGTTTGCTCTGACTGTGACGAAGGGAAAGGAGGGAGAAAGCAAAGACCCAGTGAGCTAAAGTATATAAAATGAAAAAATCTATTCATCATTTCAACTATCATCATCTTCTTATCATCTCATAATATAATATTAAATAATAAATTTATAAATAAAATATAATGATAGAAGAATAATAAAAATAAAAATAATAAATAATATTATTCATATAAAATGTAGCTATTTTGTTCATTTATACATGTGGAGGTTTCTGTAGACTTTTTTTTTTTTTATTATTTTTTTTTTCTTTTTTGAGCTGTTGTTGTCACCCATATGATTTAACAAAAATCTAGGATGGTGGGCCCACGTTAACAAAGAACATCGACAATCCACGTGGTTTGTCATATCATTGAGAGTAGCCGTTGAAAATATCAGCCTCAACCTGAACCTTCCCCAGTCTCCCTGGGCCACCTGGTTCCATCCCAAGTATCTTCTTCTTTCCCATTTCATCACAGGCCGCTTTCGTTTTAAAACGACAACGGACAACCAAAGAAATGTCGTCGCAGCGTGGCACTTTAATGAAAATCATAAAGAAATCTACGAAACACAACCGTACAGATCGACCAAACTTTGTTTGTTTTTAGCCGTACGTCTACATCATTGTCCGTGCCAGAGTCAATTTTTTTTTTTATTGTTTTTAGAGAATCTGCAGTAATATCATTCGATTTTACAACTGTGACTTGTGATTTTTAATAAAAATAAATTAATAGCATACTCACACTCACTTTTAAAATTTTAAATGGCTAAAATTAATAAAAAATTATGTTTGGATTTGAAGATGATTTGAGATAATTTGAGATGAATTGAAATGAGTTGAGATGAATTGTGAATAGTAATGAGATGAGTTATGAATAGTAGTGAGATTTGTGAGTTAAAGTTGCTGAATAGTAATAAATAGTAGTGAGATGAGTTGAGATGAGCTGATATGAATTTTCAATCTAGACTTAAATTGAAAATTCATATCAATTTATTTCATTTTATCATTATATTTTTTTAAATTTTTATATAAAATATAAAAAATAATTCAATTTTTTTAAATTTTAAAATAATAATAATATTAAAAAATAATATTTTAATAATATTTTATTCAATTCATCTAGAATATTATAAAACCGCATATATGAACTTTATACTTTGTTTTTCTTAAAAATATGACATAGATAAAGCATTAAAAACATAAATTAATTCACATCTAATCAGACAACTAAACTGTGGATCTATTGGTATAGATTTTTTTTGTTTTTTTCTCAAGTTTTCACTTACCAAAACGCTTATATGGATATATGTGTTAGATAAAACTGGACTTCCTCACTCTAAACACTAGTTTTATACTTTTCTATAATAATAGATGGCTTAAAACAATTATTGTATGTTAGAATTTCTTAGAATATAGTGTTTTTGCAAGAGCTTTGGTTTCGGGATTTATATGCTTTCAAAATTCTTCTCTCGTTTGTAAAAGGTATTATCCTGCCATAAGAGATCCATTATTCATTTAAAAAGAGACAGATAAACTTAGGAAATATAAAAACCATTGCCAAAAGGAGGATCATTATACATATTTTGATAAAGGTAACATGATAATCCAATTGCCTTAACAGATTATCTAGTGTTTATTTTCTAATCTTAAGACTTACAATAATAGAAATTAAATATAAAATATGAAATGAATATTATAATATCAGATATAGAACTGCTACAGACACAAAGTGATTACACAAAATAAATCTACAAATTGATGTGGTTTCATAGAATCCGTTAGATTTACTTCATAATAAAAGTAACTTTACAATCTGACGTACCATATAAAATTACATCAGTTTGTAAGTTTATTTTTATATAATCTTTTTTGTGACTAAAATGTTTTCTTATCAAGATAATATATATATATATATATATATATATATATATAATGTGAATCTTAGTAGTAATACGCACCTAATAGTTTATAAGCTCTTCCCAAATCCCACGTTAATGTGATAGCCGTCCATTGGCTCCGGGCTCCTAAATCATATCTATCTTGCTTCACGTGGGGGGTGGCTTGAAATTCGTACCTGATCTTCACGCTAATATTTCAATGCCAAACAAATATATAGTTTTAAATAAATTAAATACTAAATGACAGTTTTTTTTTCTTATTTTAGTTTGGATTCGAAGATGATTTGAGATGAGTTGAGATAAATTGTAAATAGTAATGAGATGAATTGTGAATAGTAGTAAAATTTGTGAGTTAAAGTTACTGAATAGTAATGAATAGTAGTGAGATGAATTGAGATGAGTTAAGATGAACTGAGATGACTTGCGAATCCAAATGTCTCCCTCTTTGTTTAAATGTTGAGATGAATTGAATTCTTTATTAATAATAGTGAATTAAGATAATAAAATAAATTTTATGAAATCTATTTAAGATGAGTTTATATGCGTTTAAATATTAAGATATATATAAATATATTTATAAAATATTATAAAAAAATTATAAATCTCATATATAAAAAAAATTTAAATTAACTGATATTTAAAAATTTAAAAATTAAAAATTAAAATATGAAATTCAACTTAAAATTAAATTTAACTGAGAGATTTTAGTATATTCTGACATTGGGACCTAAAAAGATGCACATGATTTATAACTTATGTCAAGAAAAAGCAAAAAAAGAAAAAAATCACAGAACAGTCGTACGTCGAGGTAGAAAGGAGTTTCATCTTTGTAAAGAAAGTCTTTTCAGAATGCCACTGCAGAGAAGTCCATAGCAACCGTAGGCTTTGGAATCAGTGGTGTTTAAGAGTTGGAAAAAAAATACAGAGGAGAGTGGAAATATTAAAAGATAGCAACCCTTCCCGGTTTTCTCGTGACGGCCTACGAGCCAATAAAGCTAGTTTCACTACTTGTCTTCCCCATCATCATCGGCATTAGAAAAAAAATCTCTATTCTGTGTGTGATTCTTTTCCTGCTTCGCTTCAACATCATTCCTTGTTAGCGTTGAAAAGAAAATGTTTTCTGTATTTTGTGATCTGATCCGCCATTGATCACGCACTTAAACACTTTCTGAGCTTTGCCAAAATAAGCACTCGATTCGATCACATTTCTTTACTGCACATTTGGTGGTCCGGGCGGCCTCTAACAAAATTTCGTTCTTTTTGGCTTCTGGGTGCTTCCGATTCTTCGTTCTCAGGCTGCTTCTTCTTGATCCGGTCAGAGTTCGGTTCGTTATTTTTTATGTGGTTTGTGGTTGTCAAAGGTTGGGAGTTGCGACCTCAGTGAGAGTGGTTTCGATTTTTCCTTAAGACAGTGATTTTGGTATTTCCTTAGCTTCAGCATTCCTGGACTTTGCACTCTAGACCGCTGTCCTAAATAAATAGTCATCTTGAAACTTGGTTTCTATCTGGGTCCGCCATGGATTCTTGCTGTGCGACACTGAAGACCAATGCTCATCCGGTCAAAGTTGGCAGAAGAGGAGTTAGGAATATGGGTACGGGTTTTTGGGGTGAGAGTATTCTGGGGAGCCTAAAGAGCAGGGACTTGAGTGCACAAATCTTGAAGAGCTCGGAAAGTGAAAACAGCAGGGTTACTAAACTTAAGCCGGTTGTTGTCTGCTCTGTTCTCGCTTCAGATATCAACAAAGAGGCCTTGGTAAGCGAATTCCATGCAATTTCACTCAAATCAAATTGTGAGCTAATTCATTTTTTAATTGGCAGTGTTACTAGACTCTCACTGTAGCATTACAATTATGATCTCAGTCATTTCAGGCACCCATTTTTGAGATTCCAAGAGCAGACCCGAAAAGTGTAGCTTCTATCATCTTGGGTGGAGGTGCTGGAACTCGCTTATTTCCTCTCACAAGCAAAAGAGCCAAGCCGGCGGTGAGATATCGCTTCTAGGAGGCACTTTGTGATTTTGAGATGTCAATATCACAAATTACCACTCCATATTTTATTTATTTCTCTTTTTCTTGTTTTATGATTCGGCTGCTATGAAACAGATTGTATGGTATCAGTAACTAAAAGCAAGATGATGATAATTTTTTAGTACTGATTATGAAGTTGAATATGATCTCATGGTGGGATTTATGACAATCTGCTATGATCTTTAGGTTCCAATTGGAGGGTATTACAGGCTAATCGATATCCCGATGAGTAATTGCATCAACAGTGGCATAAAGAAGATATTCATATTAACGCAGTTTAACTCGTTTTCCCTCAACCGTCACCTTGCTCGCACATATAATTTTGGGAATGGTGGTAGTTTTGGAGATGGGTTTGTGGAGGTAAGATGATTAAGGCAAATAAAATCCTTGTTGAGTTGTCATGTTCTATGGAAATGCATACAACCTGATACCTTCGGTTTGTCATTTAGAAATCAGAATCATTCGACAAAGTACAACAGGAATTATAGTGACTGGAAAATGTCCTTCAATGAATTAAGGCTAATGTAAATGGACAAACAGGTTTTGGCTGCCACTCAAACACCAGGAGAAGCAGGGAAGAGATGGTTCCAAGGAACAGCAGATGCCGTGAGGCAATTTATATGGGTCTTTGAGGTGAGTGATTATGATTTTGCATTAATGCTCAACATTAAACCCCCATAATAATACTTTTTTGGCTTTTGTTTGATTGTGCAGGATGCAAAGAACAAGAGTATAGAGCATATATTGATACTGTCTGGTGATCACCTCTATCGGATGGACTATATGGATTTTGTGCAAGTAATATTTAACTACCTACTGGTGGAATACTTCATCTAACACTTGGTTACATCTTTTAACAATTCTGCTTATTGATGGAGCTGTGCCTGCAGAAACATATTGACACAAACGCTGATATTACAGTTTCATGTGTGCCCATGGATGAGAGGTATCTCTGATGCATTATCTGTCACAGTTTAATCTACACACACAACACACTTACACACCAGATCTACAGATTCAGTTCCTGGTGTCTAGATATTTATCCTTTAATGTTGTATTGCAGCCGTGCATCAGATTATGGACTCATGAAAATTGACAGCACAGGACGTATTATTCAATTCTCTGAGAAACCAAAGGGCCCTGACCTAAAAGCAATGGTAAGAAAATCTACTTCACTGTTGTTGTTTGATCTTATTTTAGCTTTCTTTCTACACCTTTCCATTCTCTCTAATTGGTTATTTTCTCTCACACATTTGTGCTGCAGCAAGTTAACACCACTCTTCTAGGGCTCTCTGAGCAAGATGCCAGGAAATACCCATACATTGCATCAATGGGTGTCTATGTATTTAAAACCGATGTCCTACTAAAGCTGTTGAGATGGAGATATCCTTCATGCAACGACTTTGGCTCTGAAATTATTCCATCAGCTGTGATGGAGCACAATGTCCAAGTAGGATAGAACTAACTATCTGAGTTTCTGTTTTTTTTATGGTTTTGAATCTTCCCATGCTAGCATTTGTGATCCATGTAAGCAATATTTTAGCATGGTAATCCTTGATTTTCTTGGTGCATTTTCATTGTCAGGCATATTTATTCAATGATTATTGGGAGGACATTGGAACTTTAAAGTCTTTTTTTGATGCCAACTTGGCCATGACAGAACAGGTTGGTGCAAGTTTCTCCCAAGTGACATATTTTGATATATATTATTCGCAACAATAAATATTATAGACGAATCACTGTCGGATATCATGAAACACTGTATTTGGATTGTTTGGTCATTGTTGTGTGCTCGGAATATACAGTAAAAGGATTATGTCTGACAAATTGGAGTGATCTAGAGAGTATCCTGTTAAAAGGTAGGCAAAAACTTCAGTAATGATCCATTAAAAAATAAAAAATATATATGCATAGGGAAAACGTATAATGTGTTGATTATTAACAAGAAGTTCTACATATCACACCTGTGCTATAAATTTGGGGTTTGGACATTGTTTCTTTAGTCCCCACAAATGAGAAAATGACTCTGAACTGATCATAATCATATGGTTCCTCCTTGCAGCCTCCAAAGTTTGAATTCTATGATCCAAAGACACCTTTCTACACATCTCCTAGATTCTTGCCTCCTACCAAAGTTGACAAATGCAGGGTATGATCATAAGCTTAAATTGGTATCTGAGATTGGTTTGCTTCTTGTGTCTCATAGCTTAAATTGGTTCTTCCAGATTCAGGATGCAATTGTTTCCCACGGTTGCTTCTTGCAGGAATGCAGCGTTCAGCACTCCATAGTTGGTGTGCGCTCACGTTTAGAGTACGGTGTAGAACTTAAGGTGAGGAAACTTATTTTATGCCCAATTCCACCTCTTTGAAGTCGTAGGTTTTGTGGTCTGTTGTGCAATTGGCTTCAAAATATTTGGATTCTGATTATACTCATATATATTCAAGTGAGATTGGTCAGTTAACGGCTCCCTCAGACTTCAAGATGGTGTGATTTAGGAGCTTGACTATCTTCATTTTCTGACGGAACAATGATTATATCTGGTTACGTATTGGTTTCCAGGATACCATGATGATGGGTGCAGATTACTACCAAACAGAATCTGAAATTGCATCTCTGCTCGCGGAGGGAAAGGCTCCAATTGGTGTTGGACAGAACACCAAAATCAGGTGAGGTCTTATGGATGCTATTAACCTCTCTCTCTCTCTCTCTCCCCTAAATCTTGTGTTGATTGATATCCAAACATTTAATGCTTTGTCCTAAAGTTCAGAACGATATGCCTAACCAGTTACCTAATATCTGATGTCAAACTTCTTGAAGGAATTGCATAATTGATAAGAATGCCAAGATAGGAAGAAATGTGGTCATAGCAAATGGTGATGTAAGTGCAGATTCTAAGATCTTCAAATTATAGATTGCTCTTAAAACATCAAGCCATCCAACTTATTGGAGAAGGTGTTTTAAACTGTTCATCAACACTGCTAAAGGATGTTCTCTGACTTCTCAGGGTGTTCAAGAAGCAGATAGACCGAATGAAGGATTTTACATACGGTCAGGGATCACAGTCATACTGAAGAATGCAACAATAAAGGATGGAACATTAATTTAACAATTTTCAGATCGAAGGGCTTCTTTATCAGATTTTGAGCCAGTGTTGCATGAGCAAGAGCAGACAGACAGTAAGTTCAAATTGTACTCGGCAATAAACATTAGCAGGAATACTCCTATATATGTAAATTACAAGCTTAATATATGTATGTAAGAAGGCCAGCTAGTTCCTGAATAAAAGAAATTGCTTTTCGGTTTATTTATTAGTTAATTTCTCGGCTTAATAAATAAGCCTCATGCTGTTTTCATTTATACTCTCTTGGATGAACAAAACTCGTTTCAAAGAGATTATTCATCTTACAACTTGAATTTCACCTTTTAGCTACTGAACGAGATAGTTTGTGGCCTGCACCTCCTCTCTTCTCAAAGTGACTTTTGGTTCATGGCGTGTTTTCAGTTGCATCCTTCACTTGCATTTTTGGCTTTGGCTGCCTGAACGGTCCTGATTTGTCTGCATTCTGTGAACAGCAAATGTTTTTTCAAATACTTCACATTTGATGCTATTTCAAGGTGTTCCAGCTTTAAAGCTTGTGTCCATAATTTGGCCGGATGGGCAAAAATGGATACTATTTGTTTATTTATTGTATTACTTGGCTTAGGTGGCCAAAAAAATACACCAGTCCCTATCTACCATTCTTCCACATTGAATCTATTCCAAGCTTCCTGGGGATAAAAAAGACAAAATAATATGGGTTAGCACCAGGCTTATTAGGAGGATCTGGATAAATAAGAGAACAAAATGAAGAAAAAGATGTCCATGCAAGGCTCATGTCCCAATCTCATAATCTGGCCGAAAAAGTATGAAGTGTAAATGAAACATGGAAGAATTGAAATATTAGATCAAAAGGCATATCTATAGCAACATTTATATCTTCTTACAGTTCACAGCTCGGAGTGCTCAAGTACATAATTACATGAAAAAATGATTTGATATGAGATTAAACTACTGATTGCACCATCCCCCTAGTGGATGGGGTGAAAGGATGCGTGGCACTAATCATGATCATCTTTGGGGTACGCTGTTGAGCATCGTCAACGAAGGCAAATGACAACCAACACATTTTAGCAGTTTCTTTTCCACTTGAATTTTATGTTAATGGTAGTTTTGATCCAGTTCTTCCACCTAATCAAGGACTAAGCGCAAACCCTCCTCCAGGGCGAACTGGTCCTAGCTTAGTTCCTACACCGAATAATAATGCACGGACAATATCAGGGACGCACCTTTAGAAGATCAAAAACCTTTTCACAAATGTACTTTTGCTGGATATTTGCACCCCGCTGCTGCAACTTGTCAGGATGAACAAAAAGAGTAGCTTTACGGTAAGCTTTCTTTACAGCACTAGTTGTAGCGATATCTGTAAGAGGTATTGGCTGCCAACCACTGTCGGGCCCAAGGATCTGCCAGTACAAAACATCCAGTTAAATTGTACAGATAGAAGTGATCGAGTTAATGGCAATTGAAGTAACCTTGGACTTTAATTCTCAGTATCAAATCTATGTATAGAAATTGAACGAAAAGAGTCAATTATCACTGCAATATAGCATCCATAGCTTTATCAATGCACTATATAGGATTTGTACAACATAGAATAATGTATGTGTCTCTTCATCTCTTCCTCTTATATTTCCTAGTTATGATTTTTTTTTTTTTTTTCTGGCTTGTTGGTTTTGAAGTCATCTCCAATCGATGCTGTTGATGTCCAAGGAAGGGAGTTTTAACTTTTCCATCTTATCGGCATTCTCCAACGAAAAAAATGTAATACTTCAATAGGAAAAGGTTTTATATATCTATTAGACTACGGATTTATTAACGGCAGGCAGATGCCCAGTCAATAAGTCCACAAGATCCAAAGTTATGCCATCCTACAAAAAAGTCAAGATTATAGAAGTACAAAGCATAGAGATATGAATTTCTTATAAAACATAAGTACTAGGCTCACACATACATATTCTAGTGTCGAAAGCAGTGCCCTCAGGTTCCATTCCATCCCGCTTGACCACCTTTTGACATCAGCATCAAGTGACACTGCTAATCTCTGTCACAAAAACGATGTTCAGATGGTAAGACGAGACCCCAGGTGTTTTCCTGGGCTGTAAAGCGTAAATGCAAGAACTTCTTTAACTTAATAGAACTGATCGTACATTTCTTTCTGCCTGCTCCTTCTGTGCAAGAAGATCCCGCAGATTCTTCTCCGCAAGAGCTTTTGTCTGAAGGAAACCAGAAAAAGCATGAACCAAGCTTGTTACATGCTAGAGCACCTGTATATGTAAACCTAAACAAAAATAGGACGCATACCACACGTTCCACTACTCTTTCATGCCTCTCAGACCTTGCTATACACCTCTGAGCTGATTCATCATTAGTTCCATCAAATCTCTCAGTGGAGTGGGGAGCTTCATTAAACAAATATAAATTGCTCAGAAATCGGCCATCAGCAAGTAGAGTTTAATCCTCATTTTGATTAATAAGTAAAGATATGTCAAATGCTCTAAAAGGGTGGTGGGGCAAGGGGGCAAGCACTCACCGTATGACACATCACCATGACTTGAAGAGTGGGGGTATTTCGTATTGCTGGTAGAACTCGAGCCTTTATGATGTGGATCCTGCAGGAATTTCAGTTAACTATTAATTTTCCATGCAATAAGCCATTGGACAAGCTTCATGGGAAAGGTCAAGTGAGAAACATGTTTAACAGAGAAACGCACATGTGGTGAAAAGCTCTGCCTCCTTCCATTATCTTTTGATGCACCAGATAGTTTCTCATCAACGTACTTTTCAGCCTGGTGTCTTGCCTTGAAGGCAGCCTTCTTGAACATTGCTCTTTCTAGGGCACGTACTCGAGCCTCTACAGTTGCTCTCTCTACAGCAGCACGTTCATCTTTAAGTCTGGCTTTGATAGCAGCTTTCTCAGCTGGCGACTTTTCATTAACCGCAGAAGTCTTTGCTAACTTTTCTCGTGCCTCTGCTGTCACCTTTGGACGAGCTTCAGCAGCAGCCCTTTCAGCCCTCTCTCTAACCTCAGCAAATGCCCTTTCACGAGCCTCGTGGATGGCTCTTTCAACAGCATCACGGATGGCTCTTTCAACAGCCATCTTCTCTCTTTCTCTTTCCCACTCTTGCGCTTCATCTATGTTTTTAAAGTGTTCCTCTTCCGTTTCCACATCCTTTTGCTCATTAGTATTGCTTTCCTTCTCTTCCGTTGTCAGGGTCGATTGATGAGTCCCATTTTTTTCTGTTATCTGGGCTATTTTGATCTCTTGAGCTGTTTCCAGGCTATTTCCTTCCCCTTGTAACATGCTGGGAAGCTGAACTGCTTTCATCTTGTTCCCATCATCAACCCATCTCTCCTCATGAGAAGAGGTAGAATTATTTCCATCTTCTTCGGGATCTGCTTTCACCTTGTTCCCATAAATCCATTTTTCCTTGTGAGAAGACATGGTCCAATTCCCATCTTCTTCCTGACATCCAGCAAATTCAACTTCCTTGACAGTCATATTCCCCAGTTCAGGAGCCGATTCCTCAATGTTCCCTGCCAGATTGAAGGCTATTTTGTGTTCTTCTTCGTGTTGGTAGTTTTGCTGTAGCCCACTCATGTCAGATTTAACAAAGTTTACCCTTTCTGAGTCAAAACCAACTGTATCTATCACATCTTCCATTTGCTGCTTTATCTCAGCTAGTCTGCAGGCATCTCGAGTAAAACCAACTGTTTCAAGTATCTCCTTATCTTCCGTGTCATTTTCCTCTTTAACTGCTGCTAAATCTTTCCCATTCTCTTTGCGTTCAAAGGAAGATGTATTTACTTCCATTGTATTTCCATTTTCTTCATGTGCAGGTGCCTCTAAAGTTACTTCCACATCCTTATCATTGTCTTTTTGTCTGCTGGCTTCATGTTTTTTGCTTAGCTTCTCACTTCCATCCTGCTTAAATCGATCATCAACTGTCTCATGATTGTCCACATCATAAAGGGATTCTTCGGTCATTCTTACCTCAATTTCAACTTTAACACCTTCTGCCTTTTTTACATTCTCCTCCAGGTTAATGGAATCCTTATTTACTTCAATTTTACTTCCATTCTCATCATGTGCAGGTACCTCAAACGTTACATCCACATTTCTATCATTTTCAATATGTCTACTCACTTTTTGATTTTCATTTAGGTCTTGACTTTCATCCTGCTTATATTGATCATCAGCAGTGTCAAGATTGTTTTCCTTGCAACTAAGAGCTTCTTGGGCCACTTTCAATCTTTTCTCGTCTTCTGCACTCTGATCAATGTCTGTTTGTATCTTCTCAGCTTCTATCCATTTGCAAGTACACTTTAGTCTATTGTCTTTATCTTCAATCCGATAAACAACCCCTTTATGTAACATCTCATTTTCTCCAGCCTCTTGCAGCTTCTTATTTCCTTCCAAATCACCATTCACTTCAAGACTCTTCCCATTTTCATTCTCATTGTGGATGTCATTAAATGTCGTCTCAATTACTAATTTCTCATGAACTTTGTCTAGCCTCTTTTCAGTGTCTTTTTCCCAGTGGGCATATTCTTGTTCCTTCTGAATGTCTTCCTCCTCACAATCATCTTTTCCTTGCTTTACATTTTCTACCCACTCCTGAGGCTTCATCTGCCCCTTCATGTTTTCATTTTCCTCAAACTCTCGAGTCTCAATATTTTCCTCATGATTTACTACTTCCTCGAGAATTTTTAGTTTCTCTCCACGCTTTTCCTGTACATGGGATGCTTCAACTTTCATCTCAGATTCTTCCTGCTCGAGAACAACTCTTAATATCTTCTCATTTTCTTCCTGGTCATGAACCTGTTGACCTAATTCTAATTCGCCCTTGTGTTCTTCAGTTTTGACTGCAGCTTCAACTGTTTTTACATTCCTTTCAATTTCCTGCTTATGAGCCTCTTCAACTGCATTTGATCTCTCACTACTTTCTTCTGGCTTCTGAAAGCCTTCTTTCTTTGTGCTGTCTGCCTGTTTAAACTCTAGCATTACTTCTTCATGTTTACCTGTGGTAACAGGTTCATAAAACTGTCCTTCTAAAGCTGCTTCAGTTTCCAAAGGTGACTTCCTGATCCCAAAGTCTACTGTGCGGCCCGTTCTCATCATATTTTGCTCCCTCGTACCTGCAGAAGCTTGCTCTGGAGCATCCTCCTTCTCATACATCTCTGAATCCTTCTTCTCTTTATACCCCTTTGCCTTGTCTGTAGCTTTACCCTCCCTTCTCAGCTCAGCTTTGAGGCCGTAATTAGAACTAAAATTGGTATGATTTTGAAGGCATTCCTTCTTTCTTGCCATTGATTCTTTTGCAAATGCCATCTTTTCTTGTGCCTCCTTTATTGCTTTCCTCAAAGCAACCACAGAGGCGACGGAAAATGAGTTTGAATCTATGTCCTCATCAGAGTATGTTGGCGAAGAGACATGTCCAGTACCTTCAAAAAGAATTCCAGAAGCCCAAAACTTTGGAGCCATCAATTTCTCAGAATCACCCTTGCTACCACATGAATTGGACAGTGGGCTTGAAGATGGTGAAACTTTCAAAAAATGTCCATGGCCGTATTCACACGCACCAAATGGCATATCAATTGAATTGGACCCACACATACCATATTTATTTTGAAGTGCAACACCAACTTCACAGTTCTGTTCGCTAGCACCATAAGCAGGAAGATCTGTCACAATTTTTGTGGGAGGAACACTATCTATTAGCCCATCGGTTAAATCATTCTTCAGATAAGCATCATTTACTGCAGAAGGTACCGGCTTTTGGCTTTCATTCATCTGCAAGGTGGTCATTTCATTGATTATGCACGTATAACCAGGAGCACCATGAAGCTGAGCCACTTGGGTTGTCCTATTTATTCCATTTTTGCCTCCATGTCTGATTTTAATGCGTGACTTGCTGAGCTTCTCCACAGCATCAAATGAATGATAAGATGCTTCATGTGAGTACATCTGATTTCTTTCTTGACAATCAGCAGGATCTGCCCCTTCAAAAGGGGATCCTCTTTCAGCTGGATTCCTACATTATAAAAATAGATATGACAATAACATAAGCTCAATGCTCAACCTCTAAAAGTTCAATTGATTTTAAAGAAAACTGTTTAATTCCTTTCAATGCCAAGGCCTTAGGCTATGCCTAGATCTCATCAATAAAATTCTTATTCTTATTTACACCAGACAATATCAACAGACCGGCAATCCCAAAAAGCCAGATACGACATCCATAAGATTTTCTGAGAATAACTGCTTCCATGATGGTATGGGTTTGGTTCCAAAACAAGGGAGGCTCTCTCAGAATTACGAGTAGTATAACATATGCCATAAAAGAAACTGAATTTTCCTCTTTCAGATTCCTCCTAAACAATTACAAACTAATAAAGTTCCCTAACATTAATCCAATCCCCTGGCGAACTGTACGAAAAGTTGTTGGAACTCACATATCTATACGATGAAATCCCTTCACATTCTCGACTACTTACGAATTACCTACTGGGCCTCAAACGCTTCTTCATAACTCAAAGACCGAATTCCATACTTAATTTTGTTAGGTAAATAATAGATAATAAAATCTAGGATAAAGATCTTGAACTTCTAAAACCGACATCAATTTAGTAACAAAAAAAAGTATGTTTTCTAACTTGTGCATTACAAAATTTGCAGAGCTTATTTTCTCAGAACTTCCATTTCAGAGAATATCTCAGCAACCAAAGAAAGCTTGAAGTTTCACACTCAAACAAAAATACCGTCAACTAAAAGGCGAAGAGCGGGTTTATACCGCTCTATATCAGAAAATCCATTCCTTGTCTTTGGCTCACAAATAAGCTCCTCAAATGATAGGGAAAAATCTGAATCCCCAAAGGAACCGAAAACCTTTGAGTAATCGAGTTTTGAACTTGAAGCATCCACCGACACGTTGCTGTCATTCAGCGCAGGAACGTCAAGAAACGGAATCGAAGAACCTCGCGAGGCTTCGGAGCAAGTGAATATCTCACCGTAGTCTAGAACCCGGGACGATAAATTTGTAGCCCGAAACTGTGAGGTCGGAGCAGAGAAAGCGCCGTCGTACACAGTTTTTGAGCCAACGCTGTGGGCATTGGAGAGTTTATTGGAGAGAGTAGAAGAGGAGGCTTGGTAGTCCATTATCAGGGTCCACGTACGTAAAGGTTTACGCACTTTGTTCCTCTTCCTCTTCTCTGTGTTCTTTCACTGCAGAAATTTCTCTGCAGAATCAGACACGAAGAAAGAATGCCAAGAAAAATGCGAAAGAAAGTGAGGGGAAAGAGATCGAACACATACGTAACAGGATTTGAAAATAGATAAAATAAGAAAAATATAGTTAATCATCCCACTATTATTTTGATAAAAATAAATAAATATAAAATTTCTATAAAAAAAATTAATTTTTAATAATAAATTAATTTTTTTTAAATTATAATATTTACACAATTCATAATTATATCTAATGATAATTAGATAATACCATCAAATTTATTTATAAGATTTTTTTAACGTATCGTCTTTATTTTATAATATTTAATAATCGCACTAAGTTTACAGTTGAAGTACACACACGACACCTTCACAATATTTAATAATAATTCGTAATTAATTATTTTTTACATCTTTTTTACTGTTTTTCTTTTTAAAATAAACAAATAGTTTGACTTTCAAATGTTTGTATATAAAAATTAAGTCATCTCTTTTTATAAAAGTTTAAAAGGTGAGTTTGAATTTCTGTTTAGACAAAGAATATTATTTTTTGAATATTTATTTATAAAAAATATCAATAATATTATATTATGAAACTCTAAATATATTATTTTAATTATATTTATCTTTATTTTTATATAATATTTTTATGTTATTTCTTATTATATAGCGACAAATCAGTTGCATAATGGTGATAATCTTTGGGTTTTGGCTACATCGATGAAACTAATTAAATTTGGAAGTATTTGTCGCATCAAAAGCATAATTTATGAAGGGAACAGCAGCATAAAAAAGGATCGTGCACTGGGGTGGGGCCCTCCCTCCTCTTCTATGAAAACTGACGTCACATTCCAAATTATTATCAACTTTCCACCTACCGATGTTGATTCCCCATCTGACCAATCCATGTCTAATCGATTATTCTTATTTAAATTTGTATAATTAAAAATAATAAAATCAATAATTAAAAAATAATATACCTTTTTATAAAGTATTAAGTCACAGAATCATTTTTTTTTTTTTAAGTAGTTACACCTGGTACGTAAATGCATGGTTGACCAGAATGGGATGCAATAATTATATTTACAACTCTCAAATGTTGGAGTCTATTACACATGTGTGTATATATATATATATATTTTAAGAAAAGATGCAATAATTTTATCAAAAATGCTGGGACAACTGGTCTCGCGTCCTCGCCGCGGCCTCGCGTCCAACGTGGTAAAATAAACGGCATCGTTTTCCAATTAATTTTTTTTGGATCTTCAGGGGTCCTCGTCTCCCTCATTCTCAGGTTGTGTTTAGATGTTAAAGTGAGTTGAGTTGAGTTGAGTTGAGATGATAAAATATTGTTAGAATATTATTTTTTAATATTATTATTATTTTAAAATTTAAAAAAGTTGAATTGTTTATTATATTTTATATTGGGATTTGAAAAAATTGTAATGATGAGTTGAGATGAGTTGAGAGATGTTTGTGATCCAAACGAAGCTTCAGTCTCCCTCATTTCAAACCCTTTCTCGAAACACACGATTGCCTTTCATCTGCTCCAAACGCATATTTCATCTTCGCCACGAAACGAACCCACGAAATCCCACAAAACACGAAGAGAAATCACTTCGTCTTCGCCACGAAGCCAAGTCTTTCTTGATCGTGATTCATCGCTGTGTCTCCATTCACTGGGTTTTCAGATTCATCGCTGTGTCTCCATTCACTGGGTTTTCAGATTCATCGATGTGTCTCACTGGGTTTTCAGATTCATCGCTGTGTCTCACTGGGTTACGAACCGACGAAATCCCACGATGCCCGAAGACGAAATCTCTTCGTCTTCTCCACGAAGCCCGGTCTGACTCTTCGTCTTCTCTACCCACCTCTCAATCCCCTTCCCACTAAACAAACGAAACCCTAACCCCAACCCGAAACCCTAACCTAACCCGAAACCCTACCCCCAACCCGAAACCCTAACCCCAACCCGAAACCCTAACCCTAACCCCAACCCCCAACCCGAAACCCTAACCCTAACCCTAACCCTAACCCCAACCCCAACCCGAAACCCTACCCCCAACCCGAAACCCTAACCCGAAACGTAACCCATACCCTCACTTCCACTAGCAACGCAGTTTGGCTCTCAAGTAAGGTTGCATTTTCCAAGTTTTCATATCTGCAGCATTCTATTGTAGATTGACAGTTTCTATATCTGGGATTTTCTCGTATTTGGTTAGTATTGTGAGTTTCTCTTTTACGAAGAGAAAGTGATTCGCTACAGCCTAATTTGTTTGAGGTTTTTGTTTCGTATTGTTGTTCTGAGTTTATGAATTTCGTGGGTAAGGATATTCTGGAAGTGCTTGTTCTCAAGTGGTGGTGTTGTTTGTAATTTAATTATATGTTGATGGTGTTATGCTTGTGTTGGTTTATAGTTTCATCATCTATGATGGTGTTATTCTATCATGTAGTGCTGCTGTGAATGTTTATGTTTATGTTTATGTTTATTCTATCATCTATGATGGTGTTATTCTATCATGTTGGTTTGTACTGCCACTGTGAGTACAACAAAATGCTGCATTTGTTAATGTTTATAATATTTTTGTTGTCTCGCATTAACATACCCATCACAGTCAATTTATTATTATAATATCATTTGTCCATTTCCATTACATGCTGCATTCTGTGAGAGGTTTGAACAAAATGAATAGCAGAGTGAAGGAAAAGAAAATGGGACAAATTAATGAATTTGACTTTCCAACCGGCAACTGTAGCCATTTGATTTTATAAGATGAGATCGATGTACATTATTAATGTTGCAACAGGAGGCAAGCGGACCCAATTAATTAGTTCAAAACACTATATTATATTAATTGGTTGAAACTTCATTTTACAATTTATAAAACATCATGTTAGAATGTCGTCGTCATCATCATCAATGTCTTCTTCATCCTTTGCAAAACGTACTTTGGGACAAGCACATTACTTCTGTAAGGTCGATGCCACATTGAGATATTCAAGTACTCCAAGAAATCCAGGACGACCCTTCTTAGGGTGTCCAAAGTACAAAACAGAGGTAATAACTATATTATTTGTAGTTACAACATTTGTAAATTATATTGATGAATATGTTCAACATGTAACATTTGTGAATTTACATTTTCCAGGGATTACCATATTGTAAATTTTTCAAGTGGGCAGATAGTAATCAAGAGATTGAGTTCCATCTTCAAGAAAAAAACAATGATCTGTTAAGGAGGGAGAAGGAGGTCGAGAAGATGCTGGACGATGTGGAAAAGATGAAGACTGAGCTCCGTAAAAGAGTGGATGAAATCGAGAAGAGAGAGCTGGTGGTATTGAATAGAGAGATAGTGGTATCCACAAGAGAGAATGTGCTTCTAGAACAAGAAACTGTAATGAGGCGGGGACGCACACTACATCGGGTGTTTTGGACTTTTTTATTTGTCGTTGCATGTTACTTGGTACTGTATAAGTAATTTAATTGCTGCCTAGTGTTAGTATCTAAGTATTGAATTTTGTACTTTATGTAAATATATTAAGTTCAATTAGTAATTTAATTGCTGCCTAGTGTTAGTATCTAAGTATTGGATTTTGTACTTTTTTCAAATATATTAAGTTCAGTTATATGGGAATGGATAAAGCAACACTGTTTGGAGTTGTTTTCTCCATTGTTTGGTTTAGAATGCTTATTGGTTCAGAATGTTGAAGTAATGTTTTTGGTTTTTCGTTTTTGAATGCTGATTGGTCTAGAACTATTGGACAGTAATGCATTTGGACAGATTGCTTCAGAAATAATCCACTTCTCTATTTTCTCCATTTTTTGATGGGCATAAAGAATCCTATGACAATTCAAACATGCTAAATACTCTTCATTGAGTTAATTAACCATAGCAGACCTAATCAAATTATAGAGTTCTACCTATGTTCAGGGGAAATGAAAAAACAAGAGAATTCAGCCTATAGCTCAGTGGTCATACTACGCAGATGGAAATAGAGGTGTCTCATGTGAACAAATAAAACCTGCTTGGCTGAACAATATACTCACTGTCAAAAGCGTATACAGCAACAAACTCTTATCATATAGGCCAGCAACAAACTTCATATAAGCTAATGTCATAACTCAGAAAATTTTAAAATAAACCCTGCGTGAACTTAAACAAATAAAACCTGCTTGTGTAAACAATATACTCACTGTCAAAAGCGTATATAGCAACAAACTCTTATCATATAGGCTAGCAACAGACTTCATATAGGCTAATGTCAAAACTCAATTACACTAAAGTGCATTAAATACAAATACAAATATAAATACACTAAAGTATTTTAATAACATCAACAAGCAAATATATTCAATCATATCATTGTAGCGGTCGCGATCCATCCAAAACAAAGTTCATCGACTGTGATCCATCCAACCCAAAGTTCATCGGCTGTGATCCATCCAACCCAATTTGCATCTGTAAACAAATAAACAATAGAAAATACTTGAATAAAGTACTGAGTTTTTTCTAACAATAGTTTTTTTCTCTTTTTTTCACATTTAACAAGACTCAATGGCTGCCTAGAATTCAGGAAAACAAGACTCAATCATTTTTCAGCTCTTCTAAACTGATGAAAGATTGCTAATCATCAAGACATAGTCATATGTCATCCACACATGTTCAAATCCAATAATTTCTCTAAACCCATAAAACTAAAGACTTCAAATACTCAAATACTCACTGCAGAGAGTTAGAATTTAGCCAAATTTTATTGAGTCTACTGATGTTACCTTTCTAAATTACTTTATAAAAATGTTCATCATTTAAAATATAGTTAAATAAAAGATTATAAAAAGCCTAATTTCAGCTCTATTACTTTTGTTATTTTATATGGCAACGATGGGAAAAGCACTCAGTTGCACAACATTTTGTTAAGGGAAAAAAAAAAAAGTTGGAGATACCAAACTGTCAAATTAGGCCAAGTTGCAGTGTGTTAAAAAAATGAGGAAAGGCTAGCTTGCATACATTTAACCCTCTTATATTTTCTAGGAAAGTTAAGTGGTCGTTCCAGACATTTCTTTATTCCAAAGCAGGCAAATAGCCATTTACCCTCTGTCAAAGAGCCTTTCTCCATGTTTGACCATTCTCACTATCTTACCCCCATTTTATGTAATTTATAATCTAACTCTCTGCCCAACTTGTCATATTATTTCATTTCTGTAAATTCTTCATTTGTTTTACTTACTTCTATCCTAGTACATATTTTAAGCAGAGGTTGTAAGTATTGGTTTATCAAAATTCATCAAAACGAGTAATAGCATAGAACAAAAGACTACAAAAGATCAAAAAAACCCAAACACACTTACACTTTATGAGAAAGAAAGACTACAAAAGATAAAAAAAAAACCAACTCTTGAAAGATCAAAAAAACCAACACACTTACACTTTCTTGACTTTGAATTACTGTTCCTCGGATCTGGGTTCCACTAATGTCAAAAGCGGTACTTTCTGGAATGGCCTGGAAACCAAATACTTGTAAAAATCCAGACAAACACAATATTTAAAAAATGGTCATGTACTTATAAGTATACCTGCACATTTTCAACATTGGCCATATCAATCTCTGCATGACCAAATAAAGATCTTTGTATGCTCACGATGGGTGTATCTCCTCCATCTCCCTAATAATTAAATAACAAATAAGAACACAAATTGTGATTAAATAAATAAAAACCCGTGAATGCAAATGTCATTAAATAGACGCACCTCTTTGTGTTTCCCCTTTCCTTGTGATTTTTTCGTTTTTGCTTTAACTTTTCGCATATCTTTCTCCATCCTGGATGCTCTCCTCAAAGATGGGGGTCTGTCCTTCCCACGCACAACATTTGGACTACGTACTTGCCCAGAACCACCGACAGTAGCTGTGCCCCCTGTAGATATTGGAACATTGGAACCCGTTTGGGTCATCGATGAGGGTTCTTGGTTGGCACGGTACAACTCAATCATTGCATATAACTTAGTTTTCGCATCCTGAGTATGCTCTTTTGAACCTGCTGCAAGAGTAATCATCTGATAACAGATATTCAACATCTCTGAATATCTATTAGAATCTGCCCGTTGTTCCCCCGCATCATAGCTACTGTGGATCAACGTATATCGCCGTTTGATATCCTTCCTCCATCGATCTAAAAAGTATATATCTGGCAATGATGTAATCTCGTTACATCTGAATACAGCCAAAATGTGCCTACATAATATTTCCCTCATCTGGAATAATCCACAAGAACACTTTGCAGATGTTCCTTCTTCAATGAAGTCCACAAAATATGTAACCAACTTTGTGAACTCTGCCAAATGAATTTAATCCTTTACCAGATAAGTCTGTATTGCACCATCAGTTTTATGTAACTTTGGATTCATATCAATCATGCCGGTAACTTGCTGTTGTACTTCCTTGAATTTAGAATTTGTGTACAACTCTTGAAACCTCTTCTCAATTGGAGATCTAGATATGCAGGGAGTTGTGACACTAAATGAGTGGAAGTCAGCAGCATTTTCATTCTCAAATTTTTTTTTCAAAGTGTTATCAAACTGGTCGACAAACTCTTTAAGGTTTGTCTTAGCATTAACATACCCATCAAAGAAGGCATTCATGCTCTCGCTTCGCTGCGTTGTACTCATTCCAGCCCAAAAACAATCTTTCAAGAATGCTGGAACCCAATGCTCACGATCAGCGTATAGACTTTGTAACCAGCCATTTTCATGCAAATTGTACATGGTAATTAATTCAACCCAACTTGTCTCAAACTCATCAACACTTTGGCTGTCATACACACACTTCATCAATGCATTTTTCATCCCAGTTTTGTATGAACCATAGGAGCCAAGCTTTTCCGGCACTTTCTTCAATATATGCTACAGGCAAAATCTATGACGGATGTTTGGGAAAACAATACCAATTGCATTTTTCATCGCTCTATCTTGGTCAGTGATAATAGCTTTAGGAGCTATACCATCCATACACTGCAACCAAGTCTGGAATAACCACACAAAAGTCTCTGTATCCTCACTGGAAATCAAACCTGCTCCCAAGAGAATTGACTGCTCATGGTGGTTTACACCAACAAATGGTGCAAATGGCATCCCATATCTATTCGTCAGGTATGTGGTGTCGAATGTGACCACATCACCGAAGTATTGGTAGGCTGCTCTACTACGGGGGTCTGCCCAGAAGACATTTTTTAATTTTCCGTCATCATCTAAATCCATCAATGCAAAAAACTCGAGATTTTTGTACTGCATCCTACGAAAATACTCTTGAAATGCACCAGCACCACCTGCGCCAAGTCGTAGATGTCTTGCCTTGTCGATGTAATTACGACAATCTTTCTCTAAAAATGGAAGGTTCTCAAACCCGCCCGCGCCAACAACAAGAGATCCAAAGCTCTTGTTCATTCGGACACCAGCCATATCATTTGTATCTAGAACTCTTTTTACAGCGTCACTAACTTCTCTATTACATCGAAAGAAGCGAGATTTTTTTGGACTAAGGCCGTGGTTATGGATATTATGAACCGTAGTCAACCGAAGTTTTCCATCACATTTTAATGCATTAATCTTTGCCTTACATTCCGTCTTTCCAGTCGGACGGGGGTTGGCGACATTGAAAGTTCTATTACGGGCCTTCCCACCACGAGCACAAGCAAGGGTGACATACCTAACAGTTTCATCTTCTTCCCTCTCAGTCCTTTTCGTCATCACCCCAAACCCGCACTTCTTACCATAATTCTTATAATAACCCAGTAATTCTTGAAGAGAATTAAACTCCATCCCCGACTTTGGCTCCTCAATCATATCATCACCATCAATATCAATGTTCTGAGATGTCCCCGCACTGCAATCCTTGTTTTCCAGTGGATTTGGTCTATCCTCATTAATTTCTTCAACTGTACATGATGTACATGGGGCTTCAGTTTCCCCACCACCGAGTCTATTCGAATCTGACCCAACTAGTATGCATGTAGTAGAGCTTGTACTGATGAGAGGAGTTGGAGTTTCGATGTTGTGTGGAAATGAGTAACCACCAGCATTTGGCAGAAATCCCGATGACCATGCAGGCACTTGTCCATAGTAACCATGCATGTAATTTGGGATGTTTGGATAGGTTGGTGGTATGTCCTACACGCACATGTTATTGGATAAAGTTATTTATGTATTTTGAAAATAAATATCAACTCAACACATTCCAGTGTTAATGATATATTAACTGATATAACATACCGTGGATGATGGATTTGAGCTATATGGTGTTAGCGTAGATGGTTGTTCTTTCCCGTTTCCCATGCTGAGAGGGTTGAAAACTATTTGTTAGAATTCAAGGAAATTACGAAAGAACAGTACTTAAGGAAATTACTAGACATTCATTTACTCCAATATTTTAACCAATATTCATTATCTTTGATAAGCTTTTTAATTTATAATTTTCAAATACACATTGGACTGCGAAACGACTTTCAAGGATCACTTCTGGACTGGACCAATTGACTCCCAAACATTTGACTCAACAATTACAAAGGGTTACAACTGAATATGCTTGATTAAGCTGCTTCCTGTGATGGAAAATTCAGTTTCTTGTAATTTTCTACTACGTCAACTCTATAACATCATCTGTTAGAATATGTATGAAGCTAAAGTGGCTTCTAATAGTTCCTCAATTACTAACCTATTTGAAGTTAACAACAATTTTAAGCTATTGAAATTAACAACAATTTGTTCGGCTACCTTCACTGCGAACAACTAAAATGGCTAAAGTGGCTACTGATAGTTCCTCAATTACTAACCTATTTGAAGTTAACAACAATTTTAAGCTATTGAAATTAACAACAATTTATTCGGCTACCTTCACTGGGAACAACTAAAATGAAAAGGGCATTCGGCTACCTTCACTGGGAACAAATGTCCTCTTCGGCTCTTGAATTTAATAGCAGATGGTAGCTAGATTTATAGCAAACAAACGTGGGTCCTCCACCTCTCACTGGAAACAAATAAAATGAAAATTATAGTTCATTGTAGAGTGAGATTTTAGCAGATCTACCTACTGGATCTAACTAATTCAGAGAATATTATACCTTAATGGCAGATGGACCAGTCGCTCTCTCCCCCACGACGATGAACGCGACTCAGAGATGTGGACTGTCCCACCACAGCCACTCCAACAATCAGTTTCTCTCTCGTACGACGAGGAGGAGAAGAGAAGCTTGGCTCAGATGAAAAACCAAAAACACAGAGACCAGACGAGGAGTGCCGAAGCTTGGGAGTGGCTCAGACGAAAATGTAAATTCCCAGATCAGACAAGGAGAAGAAAAAAAGCTCGTGAGTGGCGAAGCTCGATTCGAAGTGCGTAGACCAGACCTTCGTGAAGCTCGGGGAAAATGGAAATGGCGACCACTAAACTAGGGGCAAAGACGTTTCGGAAATGAAATGGTTTTCATTTCTCGCTTTTTGCCCTTTTCTTTTCTTTTTTTTTTTAATTTCATTTTTCTTTTTCTTTCTTAATTGTAATGAAAACAAGTCAACAATATGTGGCCACGTCAGCCGGGGACGCGGTGGGGACGCAACCCCGGTTGTCTATAGAACTATTGTTTAAACTCCTAAATGTTGGAGTAAAAAATTCACTTTTTCTTGACGTGATCTATTTGTTTTTTTTATAAAAGGCCCGTAAAATGCTTGTACATTTAAAACTTGAATATATTATTATTTTAAAAGTTTTACTTTGCATCTCGTTCTTGTCAACTTTATATTTGAGATTTATTCTTAATAAGAGTAATGCTAGTTACAGTCGTAAAATATATAAATATTATACAATTATTTTGAAAAAGAGTAAAGTTCATTATTAAAAAATTAATTTCTTTTCATATAGATCTCATATTTATTCATTTTTTTTAAAGCGACTGTACGACGCTTGTACATTCACGACTGTAAATATCATTTCTCTTCCTAATAATACTCAAACTTTTAAACCCATCAAAACTCAAAGTAACGAGATTAAGGGGATATTTGATAAATGAAATAAGATGATATGAGAATTTTATGAATAGTAGTTAAATTATTTGTGAATAATAATGAAATGATTTTAGTTATTATGTTTTATTGGATTTTGATAAATGAGATAAAAAAAAATTGAATAAAAAAATTATAAAGATAAAATATTGTTATAATATAATTTTTTTAATATAGTTTTTGTTTTGAAATTTAAAAAAATTGAGTTGTTTTTTTATATTTTGTTTGAAAGTTTAGAAAAATTATAATGAGTATGTAATGATTATATAAAAAATTTGAAAGTTTGAAATTGGAAAATGTTTATATTTAAGTGATATTTAAAAATGAAATAAGATGAAGAATTTTAAGATGAGATGAGATGAGATAAAACCATATCTCCTTCCAAATAACTCCAATAGCCTCCCAATAGAAAAATTGACCCATTTAGATGTTGAGTTGATTTAAGATAAAATGAGTTCTTTATGAATAATAGTTAGCTGAGATTATGAAATGAATTTTGTGAGACTAACCTAAGATGATTTTAGATGTGTCTGAATGTTAAGATAAGTTTAAATGTATTTATGAGAAGTTAAAAAAGATTATGGGTCTCACATGTAAATAAGTGTTGAGTTAAAAATGATTGTGAGTCTTGCATGTAAAGATGTGTTAAGTTGAAAAAGGTTGTGGGTCCCACGTGTAAAGAATTTTTGAGTTGAGATGAGTTTAGTGATTTGAGAGTTGGGTGTTTGGATTTCAGACTCAAGTTAAAATTAGACTCAACTCAGTTCAGTATAAGTTCCAGACAAGACCCTATTTCATTGCATATTAACGAGTGCATGCCCAATCCAAACGGCCAAGTTTTTATTAAATATCGTTTTTTTTTCTCTCTCTCTAAGCAAGCAAGTTTTCATTTAGACAAGGAAAATATGATACATGTTGAGGGGGTGAGGTTCCCAACAAACGCCCTAGTACAATAACCACAGTGCAAATATGGAGAAAAAAAAAGAGTTTTGGGATCAATTTCTTGATCCCCACCCATGCCCTATAAAGAGAGGGTCGTCTTAAAAGACGGTATTTAACAGTTCGCATAGCTATATATTAAATATCATCGGTTAGGAAAAACGATAATGTATTAAATATTGTTTCATTCTCTATTTTTTGTGTTTTCCTCTTGAGAACACCGAATGAAGTGTGCTTATATATTATATATATTGAGAAATATTTAATCCACAGACAGATCGCACAAAAATAAATTAATAAACTAATATTATTTGATGTGGTACGTCATATTATAAAAATTTTAAATTTTTTTATTGTAAAGCAAATTCGGCACAGCATATCAAGTCACGTCAGTTTATAAATTTTTTTTTATGAAATATCTTTATAGATATAGCACTTCTCATATATATTAAAGCAAAATATTTCTAGCTATCTATGTATACTTGAAACAAAGCATATTGGTCGCATTGGTAGTACTATTTGACGATCTTTATACTATATATTATCCCAATGATATAATTTGATTTATAAAATTTAGATTTTAAAATTTACATTCTAAATTAAATTATGTTACATAAATAATGTATAGTGAAAAAACTTTCAAATAGAATTGTTGTTGGTGACGTTAGTACTTAGAGCATGTTTTGCAAGCCCTCGACCATGATCGGACTTAGAATTTATGGTTTTTCAAAAGCCCAACTTGATTAACTTATCTACCTCAGAAAATAAATATCTTCAGCTACAAAAGCCATTCTTTCTGCCTCTCCATAACCAATAAATAAATAAGGAACACCGACAAAACATAAAGAAAGAAAGAAAAAACATAGAAAAGTTGTATGGAAGCCTTCTCATTGTAAATAGACACAGATTCCGAATTTGTTGAACTGAAAATTAATGAGATTAGGCCCTCTCCATCTCAAATATAAATCCAATAAAAAGAGATGATTATTATTATTATTATTATTTTCTTCCCTCAAGCTATCATGTATTGTTTAGATCTGTTTGGCAACATAATTATTATCAAGTATTCTCATATATTTTCATATATTTCTTTCTAAAACATCAATTAAATACAAATATTTTTCAATCTCAAATCTTTAATATTTTCATCTAAATATCACCTAATCATTAGAATATTTCAAAACTCCAAAATAATAATAATAATAATACTTTTTCAAATTTTAAAATAAAAATTATATTATAACAATATTTTTAAAATTTATAATATTTTTATTCAACTTTTTTCAATTATTTTCTACACTCAAAATAAAATATCTTAATTCAAATAGTTAATTGTATTCTAAATATCCAGACTTTAACAGTATATAACTTGGTTAGGAGAATCTCTCTCACCCACCAAGAAGGCATAGGAGATGGAGAACCTTCCTCCATCGCTCTTCGTAGATATTTGGAAACCATTTCTCATTAATTCCAGTAGAAGGTATCTCAAAAGGACATCAGTCATGAGAAGCATTGCGGGGCGGTCAGGCTGTTGTAGATAGAAAAGCAACCCTCCATCTGACCGGTTTGAAAAAGAAATAAAAAAAACTCGAGAGTCACCAAGAGATATTGCAAACCATAACCCACTCTCGCACAACCACCATCTGACCAAAACTACAAGAGCGTGCTTCCAAATGGTAGGCCACTGGCTCATATTTGTCATACTCGCATGCAATATATATGGTCTGGTGACTGGTGATGATGGAATTCTTTAGGTAAGAAAGAAATGTATCATGTGTTTCCGGTAAAAGGAAAAAGAAAAAAAAATTATTCTAAGGAAAGAAGGAAGAAGGTGAAAATCTATGGCCAGACAAGGATCTAATAATACTTAACATCAATGATTGATGCATGAAGAAAAAAACTAGAAGACTGAAATATATGATCAACCACTTATGAACTAAAAAAGAAACGTTTCTGATCAGCTTGCAAAATTGAGTATGATTTTTTTTTTTGCTTTGAAACCCTTTTGTGTTATGCTTCCAAAATGAATTAGTTTGGTGAGCATTTAATAATTTAAGAAGAGAGGAAAAACTTGAAGGTTCATAGTAATGCCCCCCTCACCGACAAGGCCATGCGCAAAAAACCCCCATGCTCTCTACGAAGGCCAAACTCATCGTCCTCCATGGGTATGGATATCGATGAGCACTGCTTGGGTTTTTTTTTTTTTTTCGCAACATTTGATCACAAATCAAAGAAAACATGTGCGGGCGATGGAAGTTGTGGGCAACATAGATGGAAGACGGAAGGAGTGAGGAATGAGCTATATGGGTCTCTGATTAGGTGTATGCAAGTATAGACTAAACACTATAAACGGCTTACATGGCCCACAATCATTGGAGAGTTGCTTAATGAGGGGGAGCAGTCAGACCACTTCCTGTTTGAGAAAAGCTAGAAAGCGGTCAGACTGTTAATATTAGAAAAGCAACCATCCAATAGTATAGTGACACGTAGAAAATTCATAATGTTTACTTTGCACCAGCATATACCTGATCAACAACCCAAACCAAACCCAAACGAAATCCTCGCTCCTTCGTCTTCAAGGATCCCAACTCAAACGAAAGCACACCTAACACTCATCCCCGATGGCGCTCGACTCATACGGTGGCAAGGACGAAGCTCGACCCAGACGGTGACGGATCTCTATCCAGACGGTGACGATGTCGATTCGACAGTTTATGATGATTCGAGATATTTAAACTTTGGTGTGGACGGACTTGATTCGGCAGTTCATGACTGATATCGATTTATATTTGGGAGATTTTTCTGTTAGCTTTTCATGAAAACAGAATTAAAAAATATGAGTTCTTATATAAAATGAAAGCTTTTACAACTGATAAGCTTTTATGTTTGGAATGCTTTTATGTTTATTTTGAATGTATTGGGCAAACTATAGTTTTGCTTAAGTAAGCTGAAACTGTGGGCGTATTTTGCAACTGCATTTAAGAGAATGCATCCGTATTATTCCATAAAAATCATAGTTAACTGGTTTTGAAAGTCCATCCTTTTTTACTGATCCAGTGAACCCAGGATTGTATTATTTCTAGGTCTATTGGCCTGTTTTTGTTTTAAGTATATATTAGATTTCTTCATTGTAACCTTGTCTGGGAAATTAGTTTAATTTTCAATTGTTCTGGAATCACCCAGGTGGTGGTGCAAAGAGCCAGCGACGATGTCAACAACGTAAAAGAGTTTGGCTTGTTTGAAATGAGGAAGAGAGAACACGGGAATGAGGAAGCACTTGTGGTGATTCTGTGTGGTAAGGTTGCATTTCCGTATTGTGTTTTTTCTTACGTGTCACCATCTCATTTGAGGGCTGCTCTTCTAATTTAAACAGCCCGACCACTCTCCATCGCTTCTCTTTTTGTTTTGGTATTGTTGCCACAAAGCCGGTGCGAGACGGTCGGGCTATTAATGATAGAAGAGCAGCCCTCCATTCAGATATTGCCACGTAAGAAAAAACACACTAAGCTAGTTAGACCTCACCACACAGAATCACCGTACGCAAAGGCAGAAGTCGTTGTCCTCCAAGCTCTCTTCCTCTTTTCATCTTCGTCTCCAAGTTCTCAAGCCCGTCTCTTTGCACTTCCACTAAGCCTGCCCAGCCTCACTCTCGTTCGGAAGAAAAACACTAGGAAGAAATAAAAAAAAAAAAAAGAAGAAGAAGAAGAAGAAGCACGCAGAAAATGAAATGGAAGGAGAAAGAAGAAAACATAAGGAAAAAAACAAAGAAGAGGCCAGCGACGGAAAGAAAAGACGGAAGAAAACTCACGCACGCCTGGAAGAAAAATCAAGAAACAATGCAAGACAAAAAGAAAGAAAAATAAAAGGGAAACTTTCGGCCACACGCACATGGACTCCGAATGAAGGAAGGCTGGACGCCGAAAGCAACACTCACGTTGTGCCTTCGGCTAAAAAAAAAAAAAAAAAATCTTTGTGGCTGCATAAATTTGCTTTGTTTTATGGAAGAAAAACAAAGGTGGCTGGCTGTGCATGTGGGTTGTGCACAGGGTGCTGCAGTGGATGAGGTGCATGACGAGGCTCAGGGAGAGGCTGGGCAGTGGCTTCATGGAGGACTGACGGTGCAAGGTGGCTAAATTGAGACCCACTGTGGCTGCATAAATTTGCTCTGTTTTATGGAAGAAAAACAGAGGTGGCTGGCCATGCATGTGGGTTGTGCAGAGGCTTAACATACGATGGCAGTGGATGAACTGGGTGGAGGTCTACGTGAAGATGGAGGAACTGGCAGAGGTTTACGTGAATGTGCAATTGCATTGTGCAGGTTGTGCATGCATGCGTACATGGCTCACTGTGGTGCAGAAAGGGTAGATAAATGTATCATTTATCTCACGGTGGGCAGATAAATACGATTTTAATGGTAAATTAATCATTTACACTAGTCTTTACATTTTCATTACAAATGAAAAAGGAAAGAAAACTTTTGAAATGGATAAAAAAACAGCTTGGGTTTCCCTTTAGATTGGGAGTGCTTGGATATTCAATGTGGCATCCACCGGTTTCTAGTGCAACATGGGTGGAAGGTGGAGAATCAATAGGCTGGCACCAAATTGCAACCGGAGTATTTTAAAGTACATAAAAATAAAAAAACAAACCACTAATGGCCGAATTAGGAGTCCAATTTCTTCAACAGTTTACAAATCCAAACATCGTTTCCATGCGCATCGTTGCAGCTTCCAGTGATCACGAACCCATCAAAAAACACAGATCTCTTCGTCTTCTGGGAACTCGCCGCAGGCCAAGCGATATATTTTCCACGTCTTGCCTTCCTCAGCCAGCATTCTCTCGAACACCTCAAAGTACCCTTCGTACATCTTCTTCATGTAGTCCGAGTCCTCTACGCATTAAAGAATGACGAATCTCTTCCCACCCATTTCCGTTTGAGTTGAGCTCTGTCACCGTCTGGGTCAAGCACCATCAGGGATGAGTGTGGGGTCGAGATCTTCATTTGGGTTGGGATGGAGTGGAAAAAGTAAGGAGAGGCATGGAAAACAAAGGAGTGAGAGAGACACGGGTGGGGTGTATGGAAATCGAGTGCATGCAAATGTATAATAAACAGCTTAGAGCATTGGCATTGGATTAGCCAAATGCCTTTTCATCTTTAAATTTAGTAAACATCATCTATATTTACTCCACATTGAATTAGCTAAATTGTTTTCATCCAAACTATAAGCTACAGTAAATCTATTCTTCTTTTCAAATATGAAAAGAACTATATCAAGTCTAAAAGTATTTTTTAAGATTATTATATTATAGATATGATATTTTTATTCATATGAGATTTTACTATCTATATATATATGAGATTATTATATTATAGATTGTTAAATTGTGAAAATAAAAATGAATATGATTTGTTGGAAGTTATTAAAGATTATGAAAATAAAATAAAAATTAATAAAAAAATATAAATAATAAAAAATAATAATATTTTATTATTATAGAGAGTGTAATGACTAATCCAATGTAGACTTCAAGTTTTGAATGATTAGTTAAAGGTGAAAAAGTTATATATTAGTTAAAATTTCAAAAATATGATAGCCAATCCAATGCTAATGCTCTTAGGTGGTGATGGGCTATTGGACGACTGTTTGTTAAAGGTGAAAAAGTTATATATTAGTTAGGTAGTGATCTCAGCTCATCTCAACTCAACTCAGCTCATCTCAGCTCATCTCAACTCATCTCACTACTATTCAGCAACTTTAACTCATAAATCTCACTACTATTCACAACTCATCTCATTATTATTCACAATCCATCTCAGCTCATCTCAGCTCATCTCAAATCATTTTCGAATCCAAACGTCTGTGGGAGCAGCGGGACCGCTCCCTAGGCATTCTTTTGTTGCCAGTTAGAGTTGTCTTTCTAATATTGTCACTAAATTTGGAGGCAAAGAGCTGAAGGATATATAGTAAGTTAATCTTGTCAGCTTGTTTGCGGTTGCATTACGGTAGTAAAATGTTCGTAATAATCTCAAAAACTTGATAAAATTAAGTTGTCTTATTATTATATATCAAAGTTTTTAATTTTAAAAAAATACGTTTCAAATAATTTTTTATATAATTTATAATTTTTATATTATTTTTAAACAAATATAACATATTTAAAAATATTTTAGACAAATAGTTACCAGATACTAAATAAATTTTTAATAATAAAATTTATTATTTAAACTCTACAACTAAAAATCTTAAAAGTAAAAGCTATGTTAAATATTATATACATATATTTTCACTACCTTCTCATTTTTATTGCAATTGACGTGATATTATTTATTAATTTATTTAAAAAATAAGAATAAATATAAGATTTCGTTGCAATAAAATAAAAGAGTAGAATTATTTAAAATTATTTTATATTTTTTATATGACATAATTTAAAATATAAAATATAAAAGAAATAATCTAGTTTATAACATGATAAGTAATAACTAATTATGTGAGGAAGGTTTTTGGTTTTTTGAAGTGCGGAGGTTTTTCAAATTCATGGAAAAATATAATTAGTTTTGAGGCTCTCCGACAACAATAAAACAAAAAAAAAAGAAAAAGAAAAGAAAAAAGAACTAAATAGAACTTTCTCTTCCGGTTCCTCGTTCTCGGTCAAACCTGCACAGAAACGCGGCACTAACATTAATAAGCGTTTTTCCCCCAAATTTCTTTGGATTTTAGTAGTAAATTGTATACATGAATTTTCAACTTTGATCTCGATTTGATGCGTTTCTCCAGCCCTTCTCACGCCAAAGCCTCACAGTCCTCTCGGTCTACGGTAGTGGTTGTGGTGGCGGTGCAGTTCTTCCCGTTCGGAGGAACGCACTGAAAGTTTCAATGGCGGCTCCTCGGAATCTGATGGGCGACAACGGGCGGCTGTCGAGAGACGAAGAGAACGGCCTCGGAGAGGACGATTCGCCGACTGGCAAGAAGCCCAAATCGGAGAGATTCACCTTGTCTCGCTGGGAGTTCGTCGCCGCCATCGGCATCTTCGTCATCTTTTCCACCGGACTCTTCTGCATCTACTTGACCATGCCCGCCGCAGAATACGGAAAACTCAAGCTGCCTCGCAGCGTTTCGGATCTTCGTTTGCTCAAGTGCGTTCCCTTTTCGATTTGTTCCTTTCATTTCTCTTTTCTTTTGACAATATTAACTTTTTGTTCATGTAATTTTTCTTTTTCCTCGAGTTTTTTTTAGGTAACGCGCATTCTATAGACATACATACTGAGATGTGTTGCATGACCTGTTACAACGTATAAGTGGGATAGGGCTCGTGCATATGGTGGCACGCTAGTGATCAATTTCTTCTTTGGGAACCGTTTGGGGAATGCGAGAACGCCATTAAATGATTATCCCCATTTGTTACATAAGAGATTACAATCCCTTCTAGTTACGTGGTAAATTGGGGTTCGGAGTTGAATTTGATTATGACGTTATATCGTGTAGATCTCTAGAAGGTAGTTCCTATGGGTAGATTTATGTTTACTATCTCTATTCAGCTGCCCATCAGTGGTTCCTATGGGTAGATTTATGTATATCATCTTTACTCGCTGCCATCACGTAAGAGTTTGTGCGTTGGCCCCGAGAAATCATGGCTTCTGTGATGCAAATTCCATTCATTTAATTTCGTTACATTTCCTTCATATATACCGCATTATGATCCAAAAATAGTTGTATGCACTCTATTCGTCTGTAAACGTCAACTTTTGGTATTACTGGCTTGCTATATCATTTGGGCGTCTTTGTTTGCTTTCATGTTTTAACTGCATTATGCATTTCTTGAACTATACTTATTTCGAATTTTGCTTCAGAGATCATCTGGCATCGTATGCTAAGGATTACCCGGCTCAATTTATGCTGGGTTACTGCTCCATATACATCTTCATGCAGACATTCATGATTCCTGGAACAATTTTCCTGTCTTTGCTAGCTGGAGCTCTTTTTGGTGTTATAAGAGGTCTTCTCTTAGTTGTTTTTAATGCTACAGCTGGAGCATCGTGCTGCTTCTTTTTGTCCAAGTTAATTGGCAAGCCTATTGTTAGTTGGTTGTGGGATGAAAGGTTGAGATTCTTCCAATCAGAGGTATATCTTCTTGTTGTTTTTTTGTTTGTGATAAGTTAATTTGTCGTATCCTAAAATTACCATTAACCTGAACTTTCATGGAATCAGATAGCTAAGCGTAGAGATAAGCTGCTGAATTACATGCTTTTTCTGAGGATAACTCCAACATTGCCCAACCTTTTCATCAATTTGGCATCTCCGATTGTTGATATACCATTTCATGTTTTCTTTCTGGCTACTTTGATTGGTCTTATTCCGGCATCCTACATCATAGTCAGAGTAAGTCCCTTTCTTCCCCCTCTTAGATTGGAGTTATTATTTGAGATGACACATGTTGTTTCCTTCTGATTATTTAATGTATGTGAACTTTTTACTGTTGCCTTTGTATTGATTATTTGTCATTTTTTCTTGTGTTATTTGCTTCTTTCTGGTTGGTCTTACCGTCATGCAATGCTGGACATATCGGTTAGATTTAAAGAAGGCTCCCCTTAATGAACTGATAAGAAAACCTTCGCTGCATCTCACGATTAAGCTATATTTTTAGAGGTTTAGAGAAATAGGCATGATTTGGTAGTGGCATGGAGAGTTCTCTATTTTTGTTTTATATCCATTGTCTAGAGTTGGGAGGGTGCTTTTTATACACATGTTGGCCTAGACTTCTCTATTGTGAGGCACTCTTTAAATTTATACTATTGGGGATGTCTCTTTAAGTTTATACTGAAGTTCTGATTAAGAAGTCTTTTAGTGGACCAGTTGTTGCCTAACAAGTGCTGAATATGTAAACCTGGAATTAGGGTAGCTAATAACACTCCTTTTCATTGTTCATTATTCTCAATCTATTTTTGCCTCAACTCATTCAAACAAAACCACATGCCGAAGTGGCTGGATCTTTTTTTATCAGTAAATAAGAATTTTATTGATAATAGGTGAGGCCAAGTAGACTGGACATATACAAGAGCCGAAGTGGTTGGATTTTTTTTTTTTTCCCAACCAGAACCTCATCTTTGAACTTGAACCTTATACATAGGGGATAACCATTTAAGAATGGAATGGAGGACATTACATTCAGTTGAAATTTTCCTTTTGCTTTACGTGCTCCCCGTATCCTCCCCACATCAAGGAAGGGATGAATATACTCGTAATCTGAAGCTTTTTCCTACAGTCTATTGTCAGTCTTTTTTTCTTTTCTTTTTTGATGCATCGTTGGATTACTATGGTTGTTTTTTTTTTAACTGTTTTCGTCAATTGACCTTTTTTGGAATTTTATAATTGATCTTATTTCTTGGTATTTCTCTCCATTGCTACGGGCTTAGTAGATTCTGTATATATTTTATTAGTTCTTCCTGTAGATTAAATTGTTTACATATAATCAATACTTTTATCTTAAACTAATCAATAAAATTGTGTTTTTTTTGTCATTTTATCAATTACCTCATTTTTATATAGGCTGGCCTAGCACTTGGGGATCTAAAGTCAGTCAAGGATCTTTATGATTTCAAAACCCTGTCTGTTCTTTTTCTGATTGGTTTCATCTTCATTTGTCCTACCCTTCTGAAAAGGAAGAAAATCTATGAGTGAAGTTCCCTTACAAGGCCTCCTCCCATTCTTCGATTCAAGTTTGAAGAGGAAGCAAACCTGAGAATGTTGGTGGGCCCCTCCCATCTTCTTGTCTAAGGCATTTTGTTAGCATTTAGATTATATTGTGAACTCTAACAATGAATTAGGATGATTAGGGCAATAACTTGATATCCAAAGTGAAAAATGTTAAATGAAAAGGGAATTTGGTATAGGCTCCAAAAGTTCAGTTTTTTTCCCACAGGATTAGTCATTATGGAGTCATTTAGCGTTTGGAAAGATGTGTGTAAACTATTCTTCTAGTGCTTAAGAGCATGTAATTTGCACAGACGAAGGGAATTGAAATGGTCCTGTATCGTTGATTTTTGTTTCAGTAACAAAATACTACAGTTCACAGTTAGTCACTGCATGCATTGTCAAATGTAATCAAGCAGAATACCAAGTACAGAAACATTTGAAAGTTAAGCGAAATTATCCCACAAAAAATTCTGGGAATTGATAATTTCACTTTCCCAAGATCAAATTGACTATTAAAGTGCAAATTACCGAGGAGAGTCGGACAAAATAAATAAATTCAGAAGCCAAACCAAAATCAATAGAGTGATCTGGACTTGAGATTCTAGCATTTACCTCTTTTTTTTTATCAAGGCTCGTGCATTGAGATGCTCAACATGAGTTTAACATTTAGGCTCCGTTTGGAACTTGGATTGAGTTCAACTTAATTTTAAGTTAAGTCTAACATCTAAATACTCAATTCTTAAATTACTAAATTTTATCTCAATTCAAAACTTCTTAACATGTGAAACTCAACTTTTTTCAATTCAACACATTTTTATACGCGAGACCCACAATCTATTTCAACTCTTATAAATATATTTAAATTCATCTTAACATCCAATCATATCTTTAGTTTTAATCTTCTTAGAAAAAAGGAAGTTGAGTTACTCTTTGCGGTCAACCATGTAAGCAGCCTCAGCCTGGGAGTCGGGTGTGGGACTTTACGAGGTACATAAGTGTCATTTTGACATCAAATCTCTCTCTTCTACAGCCTTGATGGTGCAGAGCAGATTGGAGATAGGAACCAAGAACACAATTTAAAGTAGAAGCATTTTGTTGACGTCTCACCAACAAAGAATTTCGCCAATTCAATATTGTTGGAGTCACAATAATATCAAGCACATAGTCTCTCTGCACAAAAAGATAGCAGTAAACTAACCAAAAAACTTAGAATAATATTTCTCTGAATTGTTTTGTTTTTGAGTTAGCTTTGGAGTGCTCTGTTTATCACAAGTAGGAGTTGGGAGTCCTAGACTGTTTAGGAGTTGGAGTTTTAGCTTGATTTGGTTTAGTTTCTATATCTACATCGTCAAACCATTGCAGACTTTTTGTGCAGAGAGACTACGTGCTTGATATTGGTGTGACTCCAACAATATTGAATTGGTGAAAGTTGAAACTCTAAGGCTCGGTTTGGATACACAACCATCTTGTCCCATCTCATATCATCACCATAACTTTTTCAAACTTCTATACAAAATATAATAAATAATTCAACCTTTTCAAATCTCAAAATAAAAATAATATTAAAAAATTATATTCTAATAATATTTTATTAAACTTTCAACAAAATATCGCATCTTATCTCATCTAAATTGCATAACCAAACGAGGCCTAATTCTTTGTTTGTTGGTGAGACGTCAACAAGCTGCTTCAATTTCTGTGCTCCAGAACCCCTGGTTCCTGTTTCCAATCTGTTGTGCACCACTCTAGGGGCAATCTGATAATGAGACAACATTATAAGGAGATAAAACTTGGAAAGTATGCCCATTGATACCCATTCCAATTCCCCCGTGGAGGATAGTTGTCCTGACTTCTTTATTGAAGTAAAATCAGCATATCTTAATAAAGGGTTTTTAGAATGTTGATTCGAGGGCTGGTTTAATGGAAACCTTAGCATGGCACTAGCAGATTGGAGGAAATTTCACTTAACATGGGTCTTGCTCCATGCTTGGTTCAATGTCGCCACTGGGGGACACTCTTGCCTTCGTAGTTGACAGTGTAGATGGAACTCTTGAGTCTTGGCCATCCCTGCTTTGCATATTAATTTACAAATGGTCCATGGCATAAATAAAAAATGGTAAATAATGAATGGTGTAGTAAATGATTATATAACAAAAAACAATGCATCAGACAGGATTTTCACAATGCATTCTAATTGAGCAATTCATTTTGGCACAAAGTAACTTTTATAATCCATTGCTGGAGTTAGTTCCCTACCGAGGAAATTACATACATATCGGAGAACAAAACCTTCACAAAAGCATTCAGATGTCAATAATCAGTACTGTACTCGCCAAGAAATCCTATGATTCAAGTGTAACAGCTGGATAGTCCTGATAGTCTGTGATGCCTGTTATGCGTATCCTTGTATTTGGCTGCATTATAAGTAACAATGAAATCACCATAACAGGATTAGCAAACACAAAAAATGAGTCAAATTGTATTATTATTATTTTTGGGAAGTACAGATCTAAAATAACACAGCCGAGTCATAAGAGTTGGACTATTGCTCTCTATCTGTGGATTGCAGCTAGGATGGAAGTACCAAAATGGGTAGGTTAATGGAACAAATCTTTCTAGCAGGCAACATTACTCAAGCTGACCACATAAATCTCCACCTGGATGTATGCTAACCACCATGGAGCAGAAATTGTGGGTCAATTCTGTCAACTAAGCCCACAAAAAAGGAAAAGCAAAGAATAATGCAATCAAGCTTTAGAAGTCAGAAATGTGCAAGTGATGTCTCCATGTAAAGCATCTGAAGGCTAAGCGGTTCCATATTATTGAGCGAGAGGATTTTATAATCACCCTCATCGCTTGGCTGAAGAAGCAGATTCAGATAGATAGGAAAATTGTTCAAGGATGAGACTCTGAGCTTAGAAAGAAACATTAAAGTTGTTTATTCTTTTATGAAGGGATAGAAAGAAATAGAAAGGGTAATATTTTGGGAAAAAAGGGTAATATTTTGGGAAAGGGCGAAGCCTACAACCCTGTATGGGTAATGATATACCATGCAGTAACTTTCTTTTAAAACTTTTTTTTTTGTGCCAAACACTTAAAAAAATAAAAGTAGTTGCTTTATGCATTCACCAGAATTGCATCCATGCACTTAACCATTTAGAGTGGCCAGTTTATCATTAATGATATGAGTAAACCATGAAACATACTTGTCGATGACCAATGTTTCTTCGATAGTTTTTCTTCTTCTTATATTTGAAGACAATTACTTTGGGATCTAAACCCTGCATTAAAAACGTGGAGGTCACATACAGAGGAAGTAGATGAAAATAATCATAATGCCAAAATAATATATATCAGGACGTGGTGAACAACCTGCTCTTCAACTACAGCATGCACAGCAGCGTTAGTCACCACTGGTTTTCCAATGTAGGTACTTGTTCTGGTTCCGATGAGCAACACCTTGTTCAAGATAATCTGCGCAAGCATCAAAGTTCAAACAGCTTAATTTAGGCAATCTTAAGAGTAGTTACGGTTTGTTAAGTGTTTTTATTAAGTACTGACTCAGAATAACTAAATTTCCAAAGAGTTAAAATTATTCTCATTTCTATGCGCTTAGAATTTGAATTTGTGCCCTATTTTAGACAACTCCACATTTCAAATGAAAACTTTGCCTTGTGTAAAATTATCTTATGTATTTATGCAGACTCAATTAATATTTACTATTTAAAATTACCCAGATATCTGTTGATTAGGGAAGTAAATAATATGTTGTTTGATGCTAGAGCATCCACATCATTGAGATTGTATTGGCAAGCTAATAAATCAAATGGTAAATTGAAACCGTAGCTGAGAATTTACCCTTTTCGGATAAGAAAGAAACTTTGATATTGGAACGAAAGTTTAGCCAAAAAATCAACAAACTCTTCTAAAAGAAATAAGTAAATTGAGAGATAAAGGACAATCCGCACAAAGGGGGACCGTTGAGTTCACGGCCTTCAAATAAGAAAATAGGTTGATGAGTGATATAGCTTTTTGACAAGTGCACAGACATAACGATTTCAAAAAATAAACAATAATAATCAAGAACATATTGGAAAAACTTACAGAAAGAAAGGGAAAAAATGGAATACATGCCTTATCGTTGACATTAGCGCCCTTAAGCCTTTGAGTATAGATAAACCGCCCAGGAAAAACAATGTATTGGCGTGATCCTATCTAAACAAGGTGGAAAAACAACATCCACGACCAAAGAATATAGATAGCATTAGTTTGTGTGATATGAACAGCCTTAAAGTATTTTAAAGACAAGAATAATAATCAGAATATCACCGGCAATTCCAAAATTATAGTAAAGAAAAGATAAAACAAGTGTTCAGACGCATACAAGCTATCGAAATTATTACTAGGAGAACACGATATAACATCCGAGAAATATGTGAAACGGCGAGCATTATCTGGATAAACACAGAATTACTCCAAAAACCATAAATATCAGCGGAAACCATTAAATGGATCACCTCAAAAACGCTCGAAGTATGCAAAGAGCTTGTGTCTTGGTTTTGCATTTACTCACCATAACCACAGCGAACACTTCCTCTCGCTTGGGGACTTGAACTGGGGAGGTTTGGACGAGTTCCGCGGCTTCGGGTTCCGGTGAACCGGATTCAGACTCAAGCACGGCTGCCTCGGATTCTGAGGACTTGGGGAGAAGTGGAAATGTACGCGAAGAAGAAGAAGAAGAGAGAGAGAGAGGTTGAGGGAAGAGGGGGAGAGAGACCTGAGATTGCAATTGATAGAGAAAGAGAAAGTCGGGGAAGGGTATTGCTTTGTAGAGATTCTGCAGTGGGTTGGGAGAGAGGAACATAAGGAAAGGGTTGCAGAGGCAGAGGCCATTGCTCGAAAAATACAAATTCCTGGCACTTTCTTCTTCACACAGCTCTGCCACTTTTCTTTCTCACTCTGCTCGTCACCATGCCCTTCCTGGGAATTAGGTCTATCCTATCCGTTTCCGTTCATTAATGACCAATACACCCTTCAAATTGTATTGGATTGTGAATAGTAGAAAGAATTTTGTATTGGAATTTGATGAGAATTTTATGTATATCATTGTTATGATTTGTAAGAGCATTATTGTTGGATTAATTAAAGTTAAAGAATAGTTTTGATAAATTTAAAAAAAGTTTAACTTTTAATTATTTCATTTACATAAATCTTCACATTGAAATAATTATTTTTTTATTATATAATAATAAAATAATATAATATGAATTTAATTTTAGTTATTCACATTAAATCTCTAAATTAGATTATACATTTATTCATTATAGGATAATGAATAATTATTAATTTCAAAAATATTTAATTTATTTAATTATTAATTTATTTAATTTTATCATATTTTATTATTCTACTTATTATATGTTAATTAATAATCATGTTCTTATTAAATTAATATATTACTAAATCAAATTAATATAATAATTGTGATAAAATATGTGATAGAAAGAAAGGGAGAGGGAAATAATGAATAAAATATGTATTTGATGTATGTACAGTAACCTTTAAATTTGGAAAAACTTTTAAAAGTCACTGTAGTTAAATTCTAAATATTTGGAATTTGACTAATTCAATATGAAGCATATTTTACTCTTTAATAGCTAAATACTCATTGGATTAGTTAAAGGATTTAGTTTTTAGCCAATCCAATGAGAGTGCTCTAAATAGTAGTGAGGTAGTTTGAGTTAAATATTTTTTAAGTTTTGAAAAGAGAAAAAGTTGAATAAAAACTATTATAAAATTAAAATATTATTAGAATATTATTTTTTAATATTATTTTTATTTTAAAATTTGATAAAGTTATATATATTTTTAAATTTGGAAAAATAGTAATTATTAATTTAAAAAAGTTGTAATTATTAGTTAAAAGTGTTTGAATTTGAGTGATGTTTAAAAATGAAATGAGATGTGATGTGATAGGATGAGAATTATTTTCAAACATCTCATAAATTCTTAACGTAGTATCTTTCTCGAAACCTTCATTATCTAACCAATGATCATTAATCTGAATGATTCCTAGTCTAGTTTAAGGTTGTGTTTGGTTGTTTGAATGAACTCAATCCATTCCAAACTAATTATTCATGTAATTCACTATTTTTTCAACTTCCTATAAAAAAAATTAAACTCATCTTAACTTATTTCATACATTCAAACATATATATACATCAACCTATTTACATTCAAACAAATCTCAATGTGATCCATAAAATATTATTATTCACATATCAACTTAGATAATTTAAAATCACTTCAACATCCAAATGCAACTTAATTCGCATGTCTCCGTTTCTTTTTTAACGAAAAAAGAGAATGAACTCCTCTAAAAAATATTTTAGAGAAATATTTTAATCACAAAAAGATTTTATAAAAATAAATTTATAAACTGATGTAATTTGATGAAGTGCGTCAGATTATAAAATTATTTTTATTGTGAAATTGATTTAACGGATCACATAAAACCACAACTTATAAATTTGCTCTCGTGAAATTGTTGCAGCACTTCTCAATATTTTATGGACATATATATATATATATATATATATATATGTGTGTGTGTGTATGTGTACATACAAACTAACATAAGAAAAAACTAGTTAATTAGCATATGTTTTCAATAATGAATGCCGGTGGGCCTCTTGGATAACGTAGCAATGTAATGTGGAGCTGCATCTAGCAACAAAGGCATTGGTGCCATATGCATTGATAAAAAGACAAATTCACCTATAAAATAAATGATCATGCGAGATAAAAGGATAAGTCAGTCCCAGCCAAAAGGGTTACAGGCGTGGAAGGGTGTGAATTCTAAAGATAAATGATGTGAAGTATAGAGATATATTGTGTCAATGGTGTGAGTGCAGAGTTCAAGTAACCACTTTTTAGTGAGGAGGGGCAGCCAATGTAGCTTCTCCTCTGAGCGTAACCATAAGGGCGCTCACTCCTTATAGCATATTCAATTTGAGCCATAGCTACCGATCCTGGGTGGAGTAATCCGTCACTGCAATCCCACTAAGATACTATTAGCATGTGGAGTCTAAAGATATCTTGCGTCAATGGTGTGAGTGCAGAATTCAAGTAACCACTTTTTAGTGAGGAGGGGCGGCCAATGTAGCTTCTCCTCTAAGCATGACCATAAGGGCGCTCACTCCTTACAACATATTTGGTTTGAACCATAGCTACTGATCCTGGATGGAGTAGCCCGTCACTGTAATCCCACCAAGATACTAGTAGCATGCAAAGGCTTCCAAGGCTTTGGTTCACAAGTTATACTAATACAATCAATTTTGAACCTATGACCTCAGACAAGAGAGAGAAGACCAATCCTTTAGCTTTTGCCAACTGGGCTACCACCTTGGTGGTAGTTCAAGTAACCACTTATGCATCATAATGGTTGTTCATGTCATTAATCATAATCGTTGCTACAGAAACTTGCTTTGCTACACATCTCACCTTTTCAAAAACTGTTTTTGGGTCCCAAATAATTCGTACATTTCACCGATCAATGGATGGATGTTAAAAAAAGATAGGTTTTGTTAAAACCATTGTTGAGTTCTAAAAGACAAACTAATGTTGTAAAAAAAAATTTGTCAAAAAAAACAAAAACAGAGCCTGAGGTTACACAACAACGTAGCATCAAAACCCATGTTGGTACATACGTTGAACATCAATTTCGATGAAGCTGCTTCTTGAATTTCAGCAGACAACCATGTATGTAGTAGCACTTCGATCTCTGACTGCAGGTAAAATGATCAGAAAACTGGAGGACTACCAGATCCTGATAGCTTTTTGTTGTTCATGTAACTCTTGGTTATGTTGTAAACAAGATTCCAAATGACTTTCGGTTTGGGTATTAGTTAACCCTGCTGTTCTGTCTACTCAATCGCTTGGCTTTTTCATAGAAAATTCTTCTCACCCAAAGAGAAAAAAAGGGAGCTGCTGCTGCAGACTACAATTAACATAAATAATTCCTTTTGAAACTACAAAGGTAAATTGATTTTGGTTAATCTTGGGTTGTCGCTTTTACACCAAAGGCGTCAGCCAAATTAAAGGTCAAATTGCTTCTCATTGTTCTGCTCCTCCCAACTCCTCCATCTCCCGTCCTCATCATTGCTGCAAACTCCCCAAAATCTATACGGCCATCCTGGAAAAGTGATAAAGGTTAGTATAAAAGTTTTTATGTAATATGAGTATTTTATGTTCTGATCTATTCAATTCAATATAAATTAGGAGTCATGAATATAACGTAATAATGTAAAGAGTTCAAGGTAGGGTAGTCGTTGTAAGAATATCATCAAGTGGGGATACTTCACGTTAAATTTACATCAACACCATGGTTGCAAGGAAAAAAGGAATCATTAATCTACTTCAACAGTGCTGTGGCCTCTAGTGACAGAAATACTTACTGCCGGTGAGAAAGCAACAAGTCACTGGAAAAAAAAAAAATCAATTCCAACTATTTTCTATAAGAAAATGTGAAACAGAAAAAAAATAATTTAGATATTCTCATGCACAGTGCAAGGGGGGTGAGACCTGCACGCATTACACCTGCGCATTGGTTTGCTACCATTATGCCCTTCTGAGGCTAGGCTAGACTACAACTTGAACTGTTTTAAGGGAGAGCCTGCAGATATCCTGCACTCATTCCCACGTCATGGGCTTGTCTAGGCACTTGCTGGATAACCCAGCAGGTAAGGTGGCACTCTGGTTACACCTAGGTAGGTAAAGAGACTCTCCGGTTACCCCTTCCTACGCTGTTTTCCTAGAAAAAAAATCTGCAAATATCAAATTGCATCCTTGCTGATTTAATAAAACAATTCTAAGCATATGAAGCAATCCTGGAATTTTAGATCAGGTGAAGATTTCTACTAGTAAAGGCACAGCCGTTGATCCCACAAGAAACTGCAATAACATATATTTTTTTAATGATGCCAAGATAATTTCTGAGCAAAAGAAACTCTGGAATCAAAGAAATCAAAGTGAAGAGATTTCATACTTTAAAGAGGCATGAAATAATAGATAAGTAATGATGATGATCTTTATTGAGGATACACATTAGGTTAACCATGAACGGCCTAAGAATTTTGAATGGGAAGAAAGTTTTAATATGAAGAATGAATGTAACCAGAGACGCTTACGTTGTCTTGATCAATTTCTTTGATCATGTCATCTAGATGGACATCACCTAGACCAAACTCTTTGCAAGCTTGTTGAAGCTCATCAATGGTGATGTAACCACTACTATCTTTGTCAAAATAGGAGAACGCTGCTATCAGATTTTCCTCTCTCTCCATCTTATTCACGTGCAAAGTAGCAGCCAGAAACTCACCATAGTCTATTGATCCACTGTTGTCTATATCAGCCTGCCAAACCAATTCATTTACATTATAACAAATAATATATTAAATAAAGTGGAATAAGTGTGAAACTAAGTTATTGTCTAGTCAGGGTTTATGACAATCAATTTACCGCTTCCATCAGAGACTTGATCTCAGATTCCATTAGTTCAGTGCCCACTCTTTTCAAACCCTCTTTAAGCTCCTCAAATGTTATAGTCCCACTATTGTCCGTGTCAATCATTTTGAACAACTCTTTCAGACCACCAATTTCTTCCTCTGAAAGTCTTTCTGCTATGACCTGAAAATGAGATTTTCCAAATCAAAAATGAACGAATTGATTACATAGATACTGAGACAAATAAGAAGTGGCCACTAAGAAACAGAATTGTAAATATTAATAATACAAAGGGCGGTGCAAAGTGTGGAAACTGCCTTCATATTCATGTCACTGGACACACAAAAAATAAACAAGAGCATTTTCATAACTTTGACACACTTCAGTCCCGAAGGAAACAAGTTAATATCTAACTCATCTATATTTCATACAGGTGTGAGAAAAAATTATATGGTAAAAATGAATGCTGGATAGATAAATGGAGAAACGGGCTCCTGATAGGGAGCGACAAGTGGCATAAAAAGACTCATTCAGCAGACTTGATAAGTTGGGACTAAATTACGTACTTTGACATGTGTATTATGATACTTTTTCTGTGATGCATAGATTTGGTCATCCAATTTTGATGTTATGCGGGTTGAAAGGGAAGTCTTTCCAGAAGTGTATGGGATTGCGCGGGCATAGGATGCCTCAATAGTTGATCTTTTGGAGTTTTCCAGTGGCTCTCCCCAATGGAAGGTCAGCTTTTCCAGAGCAGTACAAGAATGGTATGTTGATGTCTTCTCAAAGTTTCTTAGTCTATTTTACTCCACAAGAGTGAGAATTGGAGAAGGTGATCAAGTCCTTTGGTGCCCTTCTCAAAAAGGGAAACTCACTGTTCATTCATTCTACCAAGCCCTCACTATCCAAGACACTAACCCATTTCCTTGGAGAAATATATTGGAAGACAAAGGCACCTAAAAGCAGCTTTCTTTGTTTGGACTGTTTTCTTAGGAAAGATCTTTATCATTGATAACCTAAAGAAACATTGGATCATTGTGGTGGACTGATGTTGTATGTGCAAAAAGGATGGTGAAACTATATATCATCTACTACTATAGTCTACTAGGAGATTGCGAAGGACCTTACTTATGTGGTAGAGTGGGTTTAGCATGGGTGAGGCCTAGAAGGTTGGTTGACTTTCTAGCTAGCTAGAGGGGTGTGATAAAAAAATTGTAGCATTATAGAAGATGGTTCTTATTTGCATATTGTGGAGCATTTGGAGGGAAAGAACAATACAAATTTCAAAGGTCGTGAGTGGAGAATAGACGAACTTAAAACTTTCTTTTTTTAACTCTTGGTTCCTCTAGGCAATTGTGATAGACTTTAATGGACTAAGTGCTCATGATTTTCTTGTATCAGAAGTTAGTCCTACTTAAATGTATCTTTTGTATATGTCCTGTATACATGGGCTATGCTTACTGCTTTCACTAATAAAACTCTTGATTACTTAAAGAAAGAAAGTTCAGTTTTTGATCATTTGATAATATATTTTGAGACAGAAATCCTTTTGAAAATGTAAATGGAATAAGTATTGTGGGGGAAAAGAAATATACCCGCAAAGCCATCTTTTTAAGTTTATTCATTGCTGAGAACTGCTTCAGCCGTGACAAAACTGCAGAACCCAGAGGTTTGTCTGGAGCAACTGTGTCATCTACAATCCATGGGTGACCTGCGCACAAACTTTGTCGTTATTGCTTACTCAGATACAAGAGCACTAGAAAATCTAGGACATCAGATACTTCTATTTCTACAAGCAGCGCACCAAGTATATCATGAATGAAAAACTCACATAGCACTTCATGGGCAGAGATTCTTTTTGTTGGGTCCCTCTCAAGCATCTTTCTGATCAAATCTTTTGCACTTTCTGAAATGCTAGGCCATGGTGCAGATTCAAAGTCTAATTTTCCTTGTAAAATCTGTCTAAAGATTCCTGTTTCAGTTTCTGCAAGTAATTGGACAAAATAGGTACAACTCAGGTATAATTGTCACATTAGGACCAGGGAATGGGGTGTTGCACTAATGGATGCAAAGTAAAGTACAACTGTCAGCAATATAGCCACAACTAAAAAGTATAAAATATCTTAGCTCATCAAGATGACTACCAGCCCAAAAAGGTGGAACTCCACTTAGTAAGATGTATAGGATAACACCAGCACTCCATACATCTGCTTCAGGTCCATAATGCTTTTTCAAAACCTCAGGTGCAACGTAATAAGGACTTCCAACTACATCATGAAAAGCTTCTCCTGGAAGAAAACAGTAACATTAGTGAAAGTAACCAGCAATTCACATCGAAACAAGACCATTTGAAGACCAGCCTGCCATCTGAGAATCGTGGAAAATCACAATGTTGCATAGAAGTACATAAAATTGAAGACTTAAGTCTGAAATTGTTTCAGTGGGCTCTGTTTTGAATATTTTGGATTTGGCTAATATCTTGGGGTGTAAGGTAGCCTCATTACCTATGAGATATCTTGGTCTTTCCTTTGGGCGCTCCTCACAAATCTTTGATGATTTGGGAGGGTGTGATCGAGAAGATTGAGAGGAGATTGACTGGTTCGAAAAAGCTATATTTGTCTGATCTTCCTATGTATTTCCTTTCTCTTTTTCCTTTGCCTGCAGGGGTGGCTAATAGAATAGAGAGGATTTTTCGAAATTTTTTGTGGGGAGGTAATGGGGAGGAAAGAAAGTTTCACTTGCTTAGTTGTAATAAGGTTTGCTCACTGGTTTCTTGTGGAGGATTAGGGGTGCAAAATTTGAGGCTCTTCAACAAAGCTCTTCTCGGGAAATGGCTTTGGAGGTATCATCTTTAGAGGGATGCATTATGAAGAAATATTGTTGATGTTAAATGTTAAAGGATGTGGGGGAGTTGGTGTTCCAACAAAGTTAGAGGAGTGTATGGGGTGGGTTTGTGGAAGTCTATTTGGATGGGTTGGGGGGAATTTGTCAATCATTTTAAATACAAGGTGGGTGATGGGACAAGGATTAATTTTTGGCATGATATTTGGGTGTGGGAATTAAGCTCTAAAGAATGTTTATCCCTCCCTCTTTAGGATTGCTAGAGATCAAGAAGCTGCAGTGGCTGAGTCCTTTATTTTTTAAAATAATAATCTTCAATGGAATGTCAATTTATTAGAAATGTGCATGACTGGGAAGTGAATGTCGTCTATAAAGATTGTTCAGGGAAGGGAAGGATAGTCTGCTGTGGATTCATTAAATACCCCTGGAAATGCATTTGGAGATCTAAGGTGCCTAGTAAGGTGGCATATTTCTGTTGGTTGGTATCCCCTGAAAAAATTTTGACCATGGATAATTTGAGAAAGAGTGGATTATTTGTCGCGGATTGGTGCTTCATGTGTAAGAAAGATGGTGAATCTGTTGACCATCTATTTCTTCATTGTGAGGTGGCTAAGACTTTGTGGAATGAGATTTTTGGTAGGACTGGTATTGCTTGGGTGATGTCTAAGCAAGTGGTGGATCTTTTTGCATGTTGGCAAGGTTTTAAGGGGAGACATCGCATCATTGCCATATGGAAGATGATTCATTAGTGTTTGATGTGGTGCTTATGGTTGGAAAGAAATGGGTGGCGCTTTGAAGATAGAAAATGCTCGATGAGAGAACTTAGAGAGTTTTCCTTTAGTACTTTGTGCATTTGGGCTAAGGCTCTTGTATTGAATGGAGATAATCTTCATGATTTGCCTTTAGCCTTCTCTAGTCCCTAGCTTGTATTTAGGTGCGCTTGTATACTACTTGGGCTATGCCTACTTACTTATTAATAAAAATTCTCTTACTACTTATCAAAAAAAAAAATTGAAGACTTCAATCAGTGAGGTAACCCATTGGTTTTGGCATCATTATACTATTCGCCAGACTGTTTATTTCCGCCACATGTACTCATGCCAATGGCTATAGTCCAGTCTAACAAGTTTAGCAAACCCCCGCCTGAAGATCCCCAAAAAAAAAAAATTATATGGGAGAAATATCGAAACAACTTCCAGATGTAGACAGTAAATTAGCACAGATATCATCTCAGTAAGCAATCAAGAAACGTTTAACTACTACATTTAATAAAAATCTACAGGTCCACTTCAACATCCATCGGAACCACGACAGAATAGTTTAAAAATCCACCAAATTCATAAACAATGAAGAGAGAACGCAAACTGAAAAGTACCTATCAACCGCCGGGGTAGCCAAAGAAAGGCAAAGAAATACAAACCACCACTTCCAACGAAAACCAAGAAAAACGAAGGAAACCCAGAAACCAACCTGGCTTGTAGAATATAGACAAGCCGAAATCGGTGGTCTTGAGCTTGGCATCGTCACCAGGACTATCAAACAAGAAATTCTCGGGCTTGAGATCCCTATGCATGACCCCAAGGGAGTGGCAAGACTCCACCACTCCAACAATAGTCTTTATGAGCTTCACCGCCTCTCTCTCACTGTAATGCCCTTTCTGCACAATCCTATCAAACAACTCTCCCCCAGCGCACAACTCCATAACTAAGTGAACGAACACCGAGTCCTCATAAGTCCCTTCGATCCGTACCACATGTGGGTGCTCAGAGAGGTGGTGCATGATCTGAATCTCCCTCCAAACATCGTCGTAGTCTTCCTTGCATAGGAGTTTTCTCTTGGGGATAGACTTACAGGCGTAGTGGGCATCCGTGGACTTGTGGGTACAGAGGTAGGTGGTCCCAAACTGACCTTGGCCCAGCTTCTTCCCAATAAGGTAATGTTCTCTCAGCCTTGGGGTCTGATAAGGCAACACCGTGGTCGCAGGCTTTGTAGTCGTCGATTGTGATGCCGTGCTCTGCTTCTTCATGGCCCCAGCCTCTTATTTTTGTCTCTTTATTTTCTACTTCTCTCAGACTTGGATCCCCCACCTCTCTCTATTTTCGTGACACTGTTTCTTCGATTCGCTCTTTCTTTTTTGCAATTCTTGATTCTGAATCAAAGAAAAGGTGAAAAGAAAAAGACTGTTGTTTACACCAGTTTTCTCTAATGGCGTCGGTCGCTATCCCGACTAACGCAATGCTTTTCCTACCTCCGTATTCTTCTTTCTTTATAAAAAGACTCTGAATTTTTTAGTCAAAAAGAAGGAAGATGGTGGGAATTTGAGACGTAAATCTGGGGGCTGGTTTTATTGGTGGGAGAGGGGCGGAGGACAGGACATATCCAGGATGAAAGATAGAGTGGGCCACCCCCATTATTACACAAACAAACATATAGAGAAGAATAATGATAACTTATTATCCTACTATTATTATTTTAACATTTTTATTTTTTTATTAATTTTTCTAATTTTTTTTAATATTTTTAATCATTAAAAAAATATATAATTTATAATTACTTCTTTAACTATTAAATAAAAAATAATAATAAATGAGTGATAAGAAATAATATCATATTATATATATATATATTATAAATACAAAATATTTTCTTAGAAAAATAGATTAAAGACTTTTTTTTATGATTATTTATCTTTAAGTATTTTTATAAATAGGATTTAGGAGAGATATATCCATGATCTTCGATTTTAAAGTGTTTAATATGATATTGTTTTTGGAAAGTAGGCTTTAACCTTAAATAGTGAGATACTTTTATTTCTTTTAATTACAAAAATAAATTAAGATAAATAATTATAAGGAATTTTGATCTAAAAGTAATATATATTTATCTATACATATAAAATAAAACTACTGCATAAATACATGACGGTTGACGTCTTCAAGCAATTTATAAGCTAGGGTTGACAATTATATAATTGAGTATGGAAAAAAACAATTATTCCCGCAATTTTGTATAAGGAAAATACTATGGGTCTCGATCGACAATGGATCTGATTTTTTTTTACTTAATATTTAAGGAAATGTTTAATATTAAAAAAGAAGTATTTTTTTAATGATGTTATAATTTTTTTTAAATGTTTAAAAGAATTAAAAAAATGCATGAAAAATAAAGAAAAACTACGCTTATCGGGACCATTATCTGTACATTGTGTCGAACCGTAGCACTACCCTTTGCATAAAGCCTTTTTTGTTAGGATCATGATTCATGCTACCTTATTGTTTTTTCTTCCCTTTGAATAAATAATGAATTAACTTTGATAATTGGATTATTGGTTTGGATAGTGAGATGTGATGATATAGTTTTAGATGAGTTAAATAAAATATTATTATAATATTATTTTTTTAAAAATTGAATTGTTTATTATATTTTGTGTGAAAATTTGAAAAAATTGTAACAATGAGATGATATGAAACCATCTCTGAATCCAAACAGGGAATTCAACTTTCACATGGATTAATGAATTAATTATCCCATGCATGCCGTGTTAGAAGACTATATAATATGATCAGTTAATATTTAGTACTTTTTAAATGCAAAAGGATATATGTGTGTGTCATGTGTGTATATATAATATTGTGTGTGTGTGTGTATATATATATGAACATGGTTGGACCCAATTACCCAAACATTCTTGGAAAACAAGATTCATGATTTGGTCAATGAGAATTTGGGATAGCTTCAAATAAATGGAACAATTTTAAGACATATATATATAATATATATACACCACTTGAAGAACTAAAAGGGTACTTGCATTAATTTCCTTTTCATTAATTATAATTTATGGGTAGGCTGAAGTAATCCATGACGAATGAGTACTTGTATTTTAATATTCATTGATTTTCTTTGTCCCCAAGAAAGTTTGACAATCAAATGCAAGGTTGAAGTTTACCAGCAAGTGCTAGATATAAAGCTTGATCAAGTGCGACGTTGGACTTCAGTATCCAATATTTAAGAGAAATTAAGCAAAAAGAGAGATCAGATGGCTGAGGAAAACAAAGTTACGGTGCATGGATTATGGCTTAGTTCCTACGTTAAGAGGGTGGAGTTGGCCCTCAAAATCAAAGGCATTCCTTATGAGTATGTGGAAGAAGACATCAAGAACAAATCCCCACAGCTTCTGAAGTACAATCCCGTTCACAAAATGGTTCCTATCCTTGTTCATAATGGAAAACCCATTGTTGAGTCGTCTGTCATCCTTGAATATATTGATGAAACCTGGAAAAATGGTCCTCCACTTTTTCCACGAGATCCCTATGAAAGAGCACAAGTTCGCTTTTGGGCTAGCTTTGTCGAGCAACAGGTCAGATTGATTGATATATTCTAGCAACCTTAAATTCCAGCCCTTTTTACATATATAGATGTTTGCATCTTTATTTAATTTGTGTCGAAGTTTCGCTCACCCGATCCATACTAATTACAAGCTTTCTGTTCAAGAACTAATGCTTGTAGCTGCTTGCCATGCAGTTGTTTGAGACAATGATCTCGGTAATGAAATCCGAAGGAGAAGCACAACAGAAAGTCACCAAGGAACTGCTTGATAAATTAAAGGTGTTCGAAGAGGGAATTAAGAAGATTTTTCCAGAGGGGATTCCATCCTCCATTAACCACGAGAGCGTAGGACTCCTGGACATTATGGTTGTATCCTGCTTCGGCCCTCATGAGGTTCAGGAAGAAGTCCTTGGTTTTAAGTTTATAGACACAGAAAAGACTCCATTGTTATTTTCTTGGCTGAAAGCTCTGCGTGAGATACCTGCGGTGAAAGAGGCAACGCCCCCTCATGAAAAGCTGGTGGAAGCTCTCAAATATCTCAGACAACTTTCCCTCAATAAATAGCAGTTGGATCTGTGTCGTATTAAGCTTATTAAATAAGTGAGAGCAATATTGGGTTGGGTAGGGTTGTCAGGTTTTGCTGGTCATTGCTCTTCATCCAATAATCTTTATGTTATAATAAGGTGCGCGCATGGCTACTAATAAATTTGGGTTCCATATCAATACAACATTTGCTAGCAAGTTTATGTTCATTTCACCTGATGATATATATTATTTGTTTATATATATATATATATATATATATCTAATTCACTAGATATAATCAAATGGAAAGGAAAAGAGTACTAGAATTATCAATGTTTAAGAATTAGGAGAGTTATGGTAGCATATCTTCTTAGCATACAAAATCATGATCTTTAGAGCCATTTTGGAGAACAGATAATGTATGGTTCGAAGAAATAAAGACCACTCACAAAATGCCCTTAAAAAATAGAGCAATATTACTTACAGTTTCTATTTGAAAATTGCATTGCAAGTCTAGTTAATTTTATTTTTAAATTTTTTCAAAATTACAATAATATCTTTATTAAAATAATAATTTTTTCTATTTAATGAAAGGTTTGCATATTCAGTCTCCATTTGAGAACTGCAAATAAAATTTTTCTAAAAAATATTATAGTTGCAAGTAATGAAACGTCACCCTTTAGATTTAGATGGCTTAATTTAGCAATATTTGCCACCAATCTTGTCATCTTGATGCAAATGAGTAATGCTATTCATCAACTACTATTTATTTTCACACCCTACATTTATATATAAATATATATATATATATATTTTTCCCGTGTGGGAGTGTTTTTCTTAAGATGTGTGATGTGGAGTAATAAATAGTAATTGATGAGAAGAATTTTTCCTTCAAATATACTCGCCCCAGACCTTCAAAGCCAATTTGGAGTAAGAAAACTTGACTGAATTAAAGAATTAACTAACAATCTCAAATAAAAGGGAAGAAAAATAAAATGACTTCCCTATATGCTACTCAAGTCTGTCGATTTAAATGAATATCTACAAGTGTTGTTAATTTCATCTCCCAAATTTTCCTCTATGATATAGACAGTGAAAAAAGAGCATTCTACTCTATATTTAGTACAAGTGTACAACCCATGCGAACTTTCTCCCTGAGATGGACAATATTGAAAACCAGGAACTGAAGAGTCAAATTTCTGATTATGATGTCCACAATGTGTGCATAGCATGCAACTCACTCATGTCGGTGGACATGAGAGACATTTTGTAAAGCTCCCTGAGCTTTCCAGCTTCTCCAGACCTACAGGATACTGGATTTGGTTGAGAGACTGGCGATGATTTGTTTGCACTTCCTGAAATTGTCACGGCCAACATTTTCTTCAAAAGCATCTGCAACTGTCTCCAAAATTTTGCATGCGTATCAGGATGGTCTGTTCTGAAAGAGTCTGAATCCTTATCTGATACATAACGTCCTTCAAGCATGCGAGACAGAGCTGATTCCAGCATCTATAAAACAAATGCAATATATTAGTAACAGTGCTAAGCAGACCAGAAATAGAGAAGTCCAAGAACATTTTTGTACAAGTAGAGAAGTCCAAGAACATACTGCATTTGAGTGAAAAAAGTCGAAAAGGGTTAATGAAAGAGCTGATCTTTCTATGAGAATAGTCAGGTACATGGTGGGATGCGTTTGTGGGCCATAAAAATCTATGGCTCTGTGCCAGTTTCTCTCGGCCAAGGAAGCATACTGCTTGACCCGTTGAAGAATGCTGTTTTCACCTTTAGAAAAGTTGCTATTCTTCTGATCTGACTCCAAAAATTTCAAACAACGATCCCTTTGGTAGCAAGCCAGCTGAAAATAAGCATATGCAGCTTCCTGTTTGCGCAATTCACCTAGCGATTCATACACAGACAGTGCCACCCGTATGGCATCATTAGCTGAAATCTCATGCTTTCTTGATTCTTTCCTCGCTTTCCTGTCACTGGAATTGGTATAACCTACAGATTTACCTTCCAAGGCTCCATTTTCAAAAACTTCTGCAGTTACATCTTCTTTTGCCAAGAGCATGCCAAGCCTCAGATATGTATGCGCAAACTGAGTCTGTACCTCATTCCTCAAGGCACTTGTCACAGATTCATCCCCTTCAGCAACAAGCATCAGTTCTGACTTTGCTGCCCCGTAATATCTCAGTGATTCAGTATATTCTAGTTTAGCAGTCTCCAATGCTTGGTTGTATGCATTATGGAAGAGTGCATGTACTTTGAGATCTTCAATCTTTGATACCATCTCTTCAGCCAATGCACGTCTGCCATGGCCCAAATTACAATTAATTAATATAATGTTGGTGTGATCTGAGACTTCCCTGAATGCATTTATAGCATCTGCAAAAGCAACTTCAGCTTTGTTCAATTCTCTTCTTTCGAGCCTGTTACGACCCAGTTCATTAAAAACCCACCCTTTCTTCTTGACTACAGATTGTAGCTCTGCTGAATCCGATGGAAATCCACCCAGCGCCTTTGTAGCTTCTTCATAACAGGTTAGGGCAGTTAAAAGATTATGCTCTGCATCTTTGACTACAGGACCCCCAAGGTACTTAAATATTCCACCATTTTTCACTTTGGGTGTTTCTCTAGAAGCCATTTCAGTTTGTGAGGCAACTGTGGAGCCTGTATCATGCATCTCCAGAAAACCCTCAACTTTTTTAGTATTAGTTCCCAAAGATTTTAGCCCAAGATTAGCATTATCAGTATAAGGAACTTCTTTTAGGCTTTCATCATTTCCGTTGTGCTGTAAATGCCCACCATCAAAAGCCTTAGTATTGTCCATCCGGTGATGAACATGCCCATCTTCAGGGTCTCCCAAAAGGGAGCAGGATGTGCTCTTTGCATAAACTTTCTTTGACTGTTTTCTGCCATAACCTACAGAGCGCATATCTGCATTGCTACTGCTTGCACTGCTACCACTGCTTGCCCTGTCACTCTGGCAGCTGCAATTTACCAAGGAGCATGAGCTGCAATTCTGGCCACACTGGCCCAGCTGCTTCTTGAGCCTTTTAACTTCCTTCACCACCTCAGAAGAGATTCTCAACTCTCTAGTATTGGATTTCCTCTCTGCGTGCATTGAGATCTCTTTACCATGTACCACATGGAACTCAACATAAACATCTCCAACCAGCGTCCACACCCTGGCCCAGAAGAGGTAAGTGGAAGAGTATTGCTCAAAAGTAAGAGAATCATCTGAGGAGCTGGATTTCTCATCCGTCACATCACCACCGTATAATCTGGCCTTTTCATTTCTTTCGCTGAATTTCTTCTGCAATGATGAGCAACTGATCATTGAAGAAATGAACCTTGTATCTTCAAGATGCTGAGGCATTGATCCGTAAGTAGAACATGCCAATTCTACCACCTTTAATGCCTGATGCAACTGGTCATCCTCCTTATAAGCTTGACCAAGTGCCAAATAAGATTCTCCAAGCAAAAGAACAAGTTTCCACAACTTATGATCCAGTTTTAATGTTGGAAGCCATTCCCGAATGTCACAAACTTCAATACAGTCAGCATCACCACATGCACAAACAGCAAAATTCGTAGACGAAGGCAGTGCATCATTAGTTCCACCGCTTTTGCCCACCAGCTGTGGCTCAGTGCTCTGCAGTTGGCGCATCCATCTGAGAGACTTGATAGCCTGAGAAACATGATGTACTGCAGCTAACTTAGAGGATATGGGATCAACAACAGTTTGAACTGGTGTTGGTGACACCTTGCACAAAGCAGAGCTTTCATTCCCACTGGAACTTGTCACAGCTCCTGGATCTGTTAATTCCGTGTCACCTGCTTCTATCAATTTTTCAGGAGCAGATAAATATGCCTCCAACGTCATCTTGACAGAAGTCTCTGATACTAAATCTTGAAAACTTTGTCCGTCCTCGTATGGTTTATCCTCCGCAACTAAAGAGGAGACCTTTTCATGCCCAACTGATTCTGAATTACCACCTACAAAGTCCGAAGATTCTTCCTCGGCATCAATAACTGTAACTTCGCATTCCACAGGAAGAGATTCAGATGTTAAATCCAGCTCTTCATCATAATTTAAAATGAGCCTTGCAAATTGTTCATGAGCACATGCACGTACAACCTGTTTGGCACAATATTAATTGTAAGAGCAAACATATCATGTACTTCAACTAATTAAAATGAAAGTAATAACATAGAAGCGTTCAATTGTTAGCTTAAAAGTAATTCAGGAAGCATACCAGATGATCTGGCTCATCAAGAAAATCCAAACATTTTTGGAAGAACCTCACACATCTGGCCCTATTGTTAGAAGCCTGCAGCAAACCATCAATAATTAGTGAGAGCTACTTAGAGGCTACAAGACAACATATGAACAAAAATAGTTATATCTCTTCCACACCATTGAAAACGAAAGCCTGTGAGCAATTCGGTACAGAAGAGTCCCTAATGAATACAAGGAATCACTTCGTCCCCTTTGCAATAGAGAAGGCAGGGAGCTTGAGGCATCATCACAATCATCGGAGGAATGGTTCTTGGGAATAACAGAAAGATCAAAAAGTTGAATTACATCTTCCCCCGCACTTTTATAAAGCTGCAGAAATTGAAGTAGAACAAAAATAACAGGTTCACTGGCAATTTAAAAGTAAATAGGTGGAAAAGAAATTGAGATCAAACATACACATTATGAACTCAAAAAGAGAATACCCCTGTATGCAAAACGTGTGTGTGTGTGTGTGAGAGAGAGAGAGAGAGAGAGAGAGAGAGAGAGATTTAAAAAACATGCTTGGGGGATCAGCTACAACTGCCTAATTACGTGATTAATAAAATTTTCTTACTTATAAAAAAAAAAGCTACAAATGCATCAAATAAAAAAAATCAAATTATCATTCAAGCTTCTGAGTCGACTGTTACTCTTGGGAAATAAAGTTGGTTCAATAAATTTAGTTTGAAGTTTATTTTCCTAACACTTAAGAACTGATGAGTATATAGATCGATTTGATTCAGATTCAGATCATTTTATGTAAGAAGACATTGCTTTTGCAAATTCAAGTTGGACTTACGGGGCATCAAATCCATGTTTAGCATTCATTATTTGAAGGTAGTTCACATTTAAAGAGAGTGAATATAAATCACAACAGTACCCAATAAGCACCAGGATCCTGCTTGCAGTTATCTTGGAGGAACCTCAAAACAGAAACGCCATTTTGCTGGATTACATAAGGATAAAAAGCAGGAGTTCCATCCTCAGAGATTCCTTTCAATAGAAATATATCATCTGTTTTCAGAAGCTCATAACCTTGAACAACGCCATTTTGATGATAACAGATGGCCAACTCAGGCACACTTGCCATAACATTGTCAAGCCAAGCTTCAAGCCAAGTTAATGGAGTGACCTGTCAAAACATGGATGAAAAACGTAAAAAAAAAGTATAAGCACAAGCATGGAAAATTTCAAAAGTTCACGCCCACCTGTCGTGTAACGTCCCATAAATGCAAGCTGACAGCAACATATTTTTCATTACTGAACAGAAGCAAGTCACTGCCCAAAAGCATACGGAAATTGTGAAACTGCCAAAATAAAACCCTTCGAAACCCATCATTTCCAACTCTTCTATGTTTTTCAGACTCCTGCATTGAGCACCTGGGCTTCTCGCCAACTTGTGAAGCCTTTTTGACATGATCCCGCCCCTTGTTTCTCTTATTCTTCTTACTGCCCCAAAAGATGCTATCTTGTTTGACTTGAGGGTACTCGGAACAACTATTGGATCCTTCATCTGGAATAACACTATCGCACTTCCCCGCAAATTGAGTTCTATTTCCCCCAGGAAGAACACAAGAATTTGATTGCTTCTGTGGTGGGACATGATGAGTAGGAGGACAATCACAAGCCTCCATTCTAACTGAATGCATGGCAAAATTCAAAAATAAAGAATCTGCAGATTTTGACTGATTGTTGTGTCTTCTAATCAACTTTTCTCCCTCTTCAACATCTGGCCTGAACTTGATAAAATAGAATAGACATAAAGATTCAGCTCATTTTGTAGTAGAATTTTTTTGTTAAGTATTTCTCAGAAAATCAATGCTCAACAATTATTATTTTTGAGAATCTAATTCACAAAGAGCAAGAAATCCCAAGAATTAACGTCATTGTCGTTTAAATGTACTTAAAATTTGATTGATCGCATGGTTCAAATAGATTACAACTAGTACAGACAAATTTCAATTGGTAAAGATAGCCTTGCATTTTAAACATTTTAAAAAAATTATGGGAGTGGAAATTCTAAAGAATTGTCAAATGGATAGACAAACTTCAATCATATCCATCCACTGACAATTCACTCTTAGAATTCCTTTGCAACAAAAAAATCTTGAAAAAATTTAATGGGATGAAATTAAGGCAGTAGACAAATACCCACCCAGTATTTAGAACAAGAGTCTGTCCAACACGATGAACGGCAATTGATAATCGTGCCTTAGAATATGGCATTTTAAAGATCTGCTTCAGAATGTCAGCTGGAGCAATCACATCTATCTCATCCCCATACTCAACCAAACCAGAAACTGCAAGGGCCTCACATTTCCTAGAAAAATTTGATGTAACAGCACCACTTTCCCAAGGTAAATCTGCCAAGCATGAGCACCAGTGCAAATGATTCAGCAAAGAAGCAAATAAGAAGTAAAGCATTATCTAAATTTTGTTTACATTAGTGTGGCAATACAGTGACCTAAAAAGGGGACTCATACCAAATTGTAGCCCATCCACCCCCCCCCCCCCCCCCAAAAAAAAAAAAAAAAGAACCTAAGAAGGATTAAATTGGGCCCTTGCTTAATTGATCACCCTAGCAAATAGTTGCAACAAAGGGTACAGGTCCCTTCTCCTTTTCAGAACATAGGATGTGAAAGTACCCATCATTCAAACATATTCGGTCTTGGCTCTGTGAATCAGCACATTCCTGACCAAAACCGGTGCATGAGCAAGTAACAACTCAGGTATCTAGGATTGATATGCTTATAACTATGGTATAATGATAATGATTGATTGATCCTGAGAATGGGATCTCTTCGTTAAAAACAAGGGTATGGGATGATTATTGATTAAAGAGCAGAAATTCTGCAACAACAAAGAGTTGAGTTCACAAGAACCTACACTCTTAGCGTCCAGAAAGATCGGTAACTCATAAATTTAGCTTCTGCAAGGGGGAAAAAGTTATTGAGCCAAAAGCTAGAGCTGATGTGTGACCCTTGATTTCATAGAGAACACCAAAGTTGATGGCAGAGAATGTGCATGTTTCTTAAGAACATTACAGATTTAAAGTCCAACTAGAACTTGAAAGTCTAAATGTGATTGCATTGCGTCTATTAGTAGAGTAAGGCTCGGTGGCAAGAGCTTAAGTGAGGAACTAAGATTTTCTAACCATCTTTGAGTTTGACATTGATTAAAATCTCACCTAGCAACTAACAATAATCATTTCAAATAGCCCACCCAGATGGTTGGGAAGCCCGTGGCTCTGTGCATCCAGAGTCATGGAAGATAAACTTGAGCATATAGAGTAATAGTTGAAGAAGCTCAAAGAAATATTGAGTCATGGACTCCACCCACTCAAAACATAACATCAAACAGCGTGAGTTAAATTGACAACAAAACTAGATCATGCAACTGCTCCTACCTTTCTGGCCCGGTTGACATATTGCCCCTAGGCATTTCCAAAGAAATAATCTCTTTAGCATTACAAACTAGTCTTCCTTATCTGAAAACTTTAGCAAGGTCCAAGCAACCCCAAACACATACCTTAATATACTATATAAACTATACATCAGTTGAGTTCAAAGGATCATCATTTTGTGGGTCCCACTGGGGGCCAGTAAACACAGCCAGTAGGATACGTACACTGATGGAAATTGTCAGCTCCATTGATTTATAGCAGAAATGCTATTAACCAGGCGACGATATAGAAGTCTCAGACCTCCTTGGCTCATGAATTTTTCATGTCTTCATTTAAGACATTGTTTTGAATGTAGAGGTTAGCGTAAGGGGAAAAAGAAAAAGGAAATAAAAAAGCAATTGAAACTGAAGGGAGGAAATTAAGAAGCAAAAGATCAAGGGTAAACAAGACTAGTGAACTCTAATTGGGCTATAGTTTTGGTAAAGGTAAGATCAGAACAGGATCCCAAATACTTATACATGTCCAGCAAAAAAGAGAGTGGAGAAGTTCGGGTGACATAGGGGAAAACGGAAACTTTGCATGGATGCAGTGGCGAAGTGTTTCTGGAGTTTATTAATTTTTAGATATTCATCAGTTTATAGATTCTTTTAAAGGAGTATTAACATGCCATGTAATTTAAATGCTTATTTAAGTAGTAATTTTAATTGATGACATCCTATGATGGGATGGGCCGGGAGTATCTAATAATTACTCTATGAACGGACATCCAAGAAAAAAACATGTTCATTAAGGTAGCAAGCCTTGAAATTACGCAAACAGATATCTACAAGCAGAAACACAATAAATGCATCCTGAGTAGTGAAATATCAAAATCAATTCTGGAAACTAAGAGCGAAATCCATCTAATTAGATAATCTAATGCTGTGCAATGGCAAGAAGATCCATAACGAACACAAAACGTGACATTTTTGTGATCAAAGGCCTGTGTGTGTATCCCCCAAAGAACCGCTAAAATCCGGAAGCACGGAAATTCAAAGTAAAAAAAAGTACTGCAACACGTATCAAAAACGAAATTATCGAATGAGTTTTTCCATGCAAGCTACTACAATGCGTTACAATCTGCAACAAAAAAAATGGATCAATGCGCACCTCCATTAGCCTTGGACTGCACAGCAGCAATAGGAATAAACTTTTCCGGAAACTTGGAGAAAATTGGAGGCGTATTGAGATCCGTCTCCGTCGGAAGCATCCGATACCGAGGAGCGCTAACTCTTTCATTAGAACCAAAAACAATATTCAATTTTTTTTCTTTTGTTAGAGCTAAAAAACACAAAATTGCAATCGCAAAAAGTTCAACCGAAATAGTTAAAGAAAATCGAGGGAGATAGATTACGCTAGGGGTGATGGGATGAGAGCGGAGGAATCGAAAGACTGGAAGGATTTGTCCGTGGGAACGGGGATAGAACCACAGAGGAATCCGACGGGCTTGGGCTTAACGACTTCAAGTCTTCCGACGCACTGGCACTGAAGGTCTCTCTCCAATTTTGCCATGGCGAGCGGGAGGGCTTGGGGGGGGAGGGGGGGATTTCTATCGCTTTTGCTTTCTTGCACTTTGTTTGTTTGAAATTGGTTGGCACGGTCTCTTCTCCTCTGTAATGAAGATGAACTTCGACTGGAAGCAAGCAAACGCGTCAAAAAACCAATTGAGCTCGACGACGACGAGGAGGAGCGGTGAGGTGATGATCTTCTCAACGTTTCTTTCAAATCCAGCACGGTTGCTAGTAGTAGAATTAAAACAGAGATACGGGTGTGTGTTGTGTGTTTGGGTACGAGGTCCTGCTTTTCCCTGTCCGTAATAAGTTTGTAATGGTTATCCAAACTGAAACGAGACGTTGGTCTTTCCATGTAACTAATAAGGCTGTGTTTGTTTCTGAGCGAGACGTGATCCAGAACTTCTCGAATGTTTATTCTTGAACTGCAAACATATCTTAGGATTCGCAGAAATCATAGATAATGTGATATTTTGACAGATGATGTTCGCTTTTCATTGCTTCTAATAAGAGTATGGGTGATACCCGCGTGGTACCGGGCGGGGGTACCCTCCCCCGCACCCCGCCCCGCATCAAGCGAGGGTTGAGATTTTTTTCCCGTCTCTTGCCGGAAAAAAAAACTCCATCCGCCCCACCCGCTCAGGTTAATACATTGTGTTTTAAAAAAAAAATTAGTCTAAAAATATTTTTTTAGATCCAAATTATAATATAATTTAAATAATAAATTAAAATTTATAAATATAAAAAGAACTTAAACTCATTAGAGTTAGATTTTGGATTGTCTTGACCTCTTAGGCCAACATTTATATAAAAGATCAAGACAATACAATAATCATCCTTAAGTAATATGAGACTTAATACAATGACTTAAATACAATTTGAAGTTTTTAATAAATTATATATGTGGTGCGAAGCGGGGGGAGGGGCGGGGCCTCGCTGGGGTCATCCCGCCCCCTGCCCCTGCTAGGCCCTCTCCATGTGGGGCAGGGTAGCGGCCTACATAAGAGTTCCATTTTCACTTTCGAATGTAGGGAAATGTTTAGAGTTGTGTTTGAAGTTTTAAAAAATGTTTAAATAACAATACAGGTTCTTTAAATTAAATTATTCTCAACTAAGTTAAAAAGTACATTTGAGAAAAGACATAATTTTCTCAAACGTGCTTTTTTGGATAATGTGAAACATAATTTGAATATTTAAAAAATTGTCAATGGACAAAAATATCCATATAATTTTAAGGTAATTATAATTTTTAAATTTTCAAAAATATGATCATAATTAAAAAAAAATCAAATGATCATCTTTTCTACATCAAAAAATATTAAACAAATGTAATATATTTGAAAGTATTTTAAATACATGGTTACCAAACAGTAAAAAATCAAATGATTGTCTTTTCTACATCAAAAAAAAAAATTTTAATTTGTTTCCAAACAAATATAACATATTTGAAAGTGTTTTAAACACATGGTTACCAAACAATAAATAAAATTTTAATAGTAGAACTTATTATTTAAACTATAAGATATAAGTCATAAAGTTATAAGTTATATTTCTCATCGCAATCCCAAATATGCACTAAGTGTATACTAACTGAGGCAATTATTTTTTTAATGTTATTTCTCACACTCAAAAACTTTGTTCTTTCCATTTGATAAAATGTATACTATATTTTTTTTTTGCCGCTTTATTATATATAAAGTCTATGTGCATTCTATATATCTATTTTTTAAATATTTTCATGTTACTTTTATTTTAATCCACTTTTTTAAATGCATACTGATAAACATCATCTTTTATTGTCCATGTATAGTTTTCTAGTCAGTCTCGAATATATAAATAACACATGCAAAGATTGTATGACACTACGACTGAAGAATTTTTCATGAACAAAACAAGGTAAAAGAACAAAATATATAATTGAAATACAATTAGATAGAATGACATACATGACCGTTAGATTCCCAAAAATAAGCATGTTGAAAAAAATCTACGAAAAATTATAGTAATTAAATAAAATATAATTATCGTTAGATTAAAGAATAAAGTATCATCATTAGATCTGAAAATACAAGTATTAAAAAAATAGATAAAATAAAATAATGAATAATATTTATTGTTATAAAGAGTTAAATAACTAATTTAATGTGTGGTTAAGATAGTCAAAATACAAAAAGTGACATATTAGTTAAAAAGCTTTCAAAGCAATAGACTGGAATGCTCATTTATTGGCCGTAGATTCTAATCCAACTTAATTTAGGAGAGGTTTTGATTCAAAATTTATCTCAATTCATCTCATTTTATTATTATAATTTTTTTAAATTCTCACATGAAATATAATAAATAATTCAATTTTTTCAAATCTCAAAATAATTTTTTTAAATTTTCACACTAAATTTAATAAATAATTCAACTTTTATTTAATTATTTCCAAATCATCTCAATCCATCTTAACTCATATCTGAATCAAAACCTCTCATTAGTCACTCTTTATAATTTATACTGAACTGAGTTGAAGTCTAATTTTAAACTGAATCTAATATTTAAATATTAAAATTTTAAATTATTAAATTTATCTCAACTCAAAACCTTTGCAAATCTTAAAAATAGAAGTACTTTGTCTGTATACATTATATGGTGATCTACACGTGTAATGAATGACCCAGTCAACTCAATTACAATAATAATGTGCAGAAGAGTCCACTACTAGTACAATCACAATGTCCCTTCAATCTCCAGTTTTTTCTCCCTAGCCCCTCGCTCCTTGACAATTGACATCGATGAGTAGGGTCGTTTAGTAAATATTATATTTTCACTCCTAATGTCCAAAGATTATGAGCAATGAGTGACACATCTCTATATATAGAGGCAAAGAAGATGGAGAAGAAAAAAGAAAAGTCACTTTACGAAGCCAAGTCTTCTTCTCTTTTGCTAGCCAGAAAGTGATCATGGATTCCTTAGCAACTCTGAGTGGCAGTTCCCAACTTGTCAGCAAAGAGAGTGACACCACATTTCCGGCCACAAAATACACATCCTCTCGCCGGACTCCGTCCTCTTCCTCCTCATCATCATCACGACCTTCACTATCTTCTTCTTCCTTTGCTTCTTCTTATTTCCTTGATGATTCCCCGCTCAACCCAGCCACTCCCCTAAGATATTCCGGTGTCCCGTTTTCTTGGGAAAAACTACCAGGAATTCCCAAGAAACAAGTCTCCATGAAAAGGGGACCCTCGTTAAAGCTTCTGCCATTGCCACCACCGACCAATTCAACCTCAAAGAGAGTCAGCTCCGAAGATGTTGGGGATCGGAAGAAGAATAACTCTAGACAGATTTTCCAAAGGGATCCATTCTTTGCTGCAATGGTGGAGTGCTCCAAGGATATTGATGATAAAAAATCATCAAACAGTAGCAGCAATCTTTGGAATGCAGCTAATAAGGTATCTAGGAGCTTGAGTGATCGTTTTGGGATTATCAATCTTTATGCTTCTTGCAAGAGAACTTGCGCAATATCAAAGTCAATAGTCTATCTTCCAAGATCAAGCAGAAACTCCTACGATCTGATTCATCCCCGTTCCCGATGAACTTGTTTCCCTTTCAGTCATCCTCTACCGGGTTTGTGCTATATTGGTTGATCTCTTCTTCTTTTTTTTCTGCTCTTTTATTTTTTAAATGGTATGTGACGACAAGTGGACAACTATGTCAAGAATTTCATAAGCCATTGTAAAATGTTAATATAAGTAGGAAGCTGCATGCAGTGTTTGTCTGCATTATTTAGTAAGAGAGTTACAGTGTTTTATCTTATTGTTTTTGTGTATGTGATGATGTCGAGATCTTTATAGTATATACTATAGTTGCTGTTTTTCATGTGATGTATGGGACAGGAGGAGTGAAATGTACTTAAAACCCATGTGGGAGGAAGCAAAGGTACAGGACCACATGCACAGGGGAATAGATAGCTCTTGTATTGATGATTGGAGTTTTTTATATCTTTTTTTTTATACAATTATTGACCCATTACACAGTTCTGTGTGCCCCTTGAACGAGGGTTAGAGGTTGTTGAGCTACCCAATTATATATGCACTCTTACGTTTTATTTTGGTGGTGTTTTTGTTTTCTATAAACCCAAAAGGAAAATATATATTTTAGATACAAAAGAATTACACAACAATAAATTTATAAACTGATGTGTCTTGATGTGATACGTCAGATTGTTAAATTATTTTTATTATAAAATAGATCTAACGTATTCTATAAAATCATATCAATTTGTGAATTTTTTTTTATATAATCTTTTTGTATATATAGCAGTTCTCGTGATAAAATTTAAGATAAAAAACAAATATGAAAAACAAACGGCGATTGAATTAGATAGTGTCATTAGAATCATGAGGTCGGTTAAGTTGTGTCCTTAAATTCAAGTTGGGCATTTTTTCCATCTCCTTGGATGGGTACGTGTCTATACTCATCATGAAGTCAATCCTTTTGATAAATTCATGAGTGTGTTCTTGAGGTTTCTTTCTCTGTTAAATAAATAGGGGTCGATCTTCTTTCCATTTTGTTTTGTGTGTGTGTGTGTTGCATATGATGAAAGTTACTGTGGGCATTGTCTTTTTGTCAAGTTTATGCCGGTGGGAGAGTGCTGAAAGCAGGGATGGCACATGAACAAGAGGTCCACACACAGGCACGTGTGTGTGTTTGACCTATCTGCTAGCTCGAGTGGCGTCTCTTCGATAATTTGGAAAAATGCTAAAAGTCTTAAACTACATACATTTACTTAATCAATATATAATTTATTATTTTTACCATTCTATTTAAATAAATTACATATTTAAACATTAGTACAAAATGATAAAAATGACAAATTACGTATTAATTAGATAAATGTGTGTGATGTAAGATTTTTATATAAAAAAAATCCAATCATTTAGAGAGAAATATAAACAATTTATTTTGACGATAAATAATAATTTTAGATATAATTATAAAATATGTAAATACAATACACACATCTTAAAAGAGAAATACTTTGGGTCCTGAATTCGGGACCTAAAAAATATCCCGAATGGGACTTTTTTCATTTTTTACAGAATGATTAAAAAATATTTTTTAATGATGTTGTGAGTTTTTTTATTTTTTTTAAAATATTTATAATGATTAAAAAAATATATGAAAAAAAAAAGAAAATTTTTTACTCTTTTTGGGATAATTTTTAGATTCTAAATTCGAAACCGTAGCATGACTCATCTTAAAAAAGAGTTAAATTTATTATTAAAAATTTAATTTTTTAAATTGCGCGATGCACTGCAAATATCATTTTTATTAATACAAAATCAAACTAAAGATGTTTATCAGTATTGATTAGTCTACACTCTGACAAGTGATACAATATATATTTACATGCAATATAATACAAATAAAACATAATATAGTTTACAGTAGGAGAGTCAACACTCTCAATTTAATAACTCTATTATATCAATTACTATCAAGTATTTTTTACGTTTTGTACAGTTTGGTTGTTTTTGACATTTTGTGGTAGTTTGATGAATATTATATATAGTCGTAAAGTCTGTAAGTGTCGTTCAGTTATTTTAAAGTTTACTATTAAAAATTTATTATTTTTTTTATGTGGATGTATTTATTTATTTTTTTCAAATTGATTGTACAGTATTTACACATTCACTACTGTAACTATTATTTATCTTGATAACTACTACTTAAAGATTTATTTTATATTATATTAAGAGTAATTCTACATACAACCGTGAAGTGCGTAACCGCCGCGTAATCGTTTTGAAAAAGAGTGAGATCCACTATTAAAAAATTAATTTTTTTCATGTGGGTCTCATGTTTTATTCATTTTTTTCAAAGCGATTACGCGGCGATTACGCAATTCACAGTTGTAAGTATATTTTCTCTTATATTAAATTTTTATGCCGCTGCCGCATTTTATTTTTTATTTTTATTTAAATAAATTTTTTTTACAATTTTATAGACGTAAGCATATTATGAAACCACGTAAATCTTGTCGTGTTTGATTGATTATAATTTTATTCTTTTTATCATTCTTAACAATATTAGTGCTACTTGGAGAAGTGTATCCCACTTGCAAGTTGAAAACATTTTATATGTAATTAACATCATTAATTTCATGATCACGAATCTTAAAACACCAACATGAGCAACTCCACCGCCGACGCCGACACAGCATATTACAGGGATCTATACATGTATTGGAAAAGAGTGAAACATGTGGGACCTTGTGGCCGGATGATGATGACCATCTAAGTTTGCTTAACGTTGAAGACAAAGCATAGTCATCATCGTCACTCTATTTTCTTCACCCCTTCTCACTCGTGCATCCCTTCTCACTCGCGCGGCTGCATGCCACATATATCATGTTTTTTTTTTGGGCAAGAACATCATGATCAGCATGACTAGAGAAAGAGTAATTTGATTTGATCATGTCTCCTGCCCTGTTCGTGTTCGTTTTCTTTGACTGTACTTGCTTTATTGTTTTTCCTCTCTTTTTAGATCTCATTTCAGGGTACTACAAATTAATTTGTAAGGGACTACTTGTGTTTAATTTACCCGAAAGTGGAATTGAGAGAATCCGATCTCAAAATTTTTCATAATCGTCTTTCTCAAACATCACAGATATAAAATACTTTTCAATTTGAAATTTTCAACATTTTTATCTAATTATTATAATTTTTTTAAACTTTCAAACAAAATATAAAAAATAATAGAAAAAATTTTCAAATTTTAAAATAAATTTAACTTTATAATATTTTTATTCAATTTTTTTATCTCTCAATTCTCAAAACTAAAAAAAATCTTAACTCAAAGTATTTCATCACTATTTTAAAACTTATTATATCATCTCATAAATATGTCCTAAGATTGAGATGATATGAGAAATCTATAAATAATAATAAAATAATATGTAAATAGTAGTAAAATAGTTTAAATTAAGATGTTTTATGAGAATTTGAGAAATGAGAGAAAAAAGTTGAATAAAAAAATTATAAAGTTAAAATATAATTTTTTAATATAATTTTTGTTTTAAGATTTGAAAAAGTTGAATTGATTTTTGTGTTTATTTAAAAGTTTTAAAAAATTGTAATGATTAAATAAAAAAGTTAAAAAACTAAAAATTTAAATTTGAAAAATGTTTATATTTGAATGGTGTTTAGATGTTGAGAATAGATCATGAGATGAGATGAAAATCTAAAATTGGTTGAGATCGTCTCAACATCCAAATGAAGTCTTAATTTATTTATTGACATAGAATATTTATTTGGGGGGAGGGTGTTTTGAAAATCCCACCTCTTCTTGTTATAATTTTAATCTAATAAGAGCATATTTATAGTGAAGTGGCTAAATTTTTATCAAAATTTAGCTAGAGAATTCAGTTTTTTCATTATAGCTAGCCCTTTTCATAAACAACAAATAACAAACTCTCTCAATTGATCTCTATTTCATTAAAAAATTATTTTTATGTTTTTTTATATTTTTTTATTCTCACAAAAATTGAGATATTTATTCATTTTTAAAAATTCACACAAATTAAAATACAACAACTTACAAGTGCAAAAAAAAAAAAAAAAGAGTTTTATGAAATGGGCATTATAGATTTTTGTGAGTCAAGTGAAAAAAAAAAGTTTAGATTTTGATTTGGGATGGAATCGTGGAGTTCAAATAATTCACGTTTGCTGTCCAATTAAATGGTTTCAGTCGCTAAAAAGATTAGTTTCTGTTTAGACGTTGAGTTGAATTGAGATGAGTTAAATTTTTTTTATAAATAATAATAAAGTAAAATGGTGGAATGAGTTTTACAAAATTCACTTAAGATGAATTTAAATATTAAGATAAGTTTAGATATATTTATAAAAAGTTAAAAAATATTATAAATTCTACGTATAGAGGAGTGTTGAGTTGATAAAGATTGTGAATTTTACGTATAAAGAAATTTTAAGTTGTGATAAATTTAATAATTTAAAAATTTAAAAATTAAATATTTAAATATTAAATTTAATTTAAAATTAGATTAATAATAAAACATAACCGATATCCTAAAACATTTGTAATAAAATAATAATAAAAAATAAATAGCACTGATCATATTTAACCGGCCCAAATGATCAATAGCAAAATTAACGTTAATTTAGCTAGTTTGATAGTTGATTATTTTTTACTTTATGCTAGTTTGATAATTGATGTATTTTGTACTTAGTGACCAAACTCTAGCTAGATGTTAAGGTCACTTCAGGTCATATCATTTTATTATTATAATTTTATTAAATTATCATATAAAATATAATTTAAAATTTAAAATTTTAAAATTTTAAAATAATTTTTTTAAATTTTTATATAAAATATAATAAATAATTTTATTTTTATTTTATTTTATTATTCATAAATTATTTTAATTCACCTCTAAATCTAAATCACTCAATTTCACTAATTCTCTGCAACTACAATTGCTCTAAATAATCTATTTTTGAGAAATAATATATAAACGTTGTCTAATCATTTTAAAATAAATTAAATAAATATAAAATTTATTTTAAAATAACTACACCCACAATACGCGCCTATGCGTATCATATCTATTCTTATCAAGAAAATGACAAGACACACATCAGAGCAGGACCCACGACACATTGGGCCACGTCATCGTACGTATGCGCACCAGGCCCATACTCTCTCTCTCCTCTGGTTGTAAGATGATAACATTGAAAATAATACTTCTCTCACTTCATAAATAACAATCATTGCCAAAAAGAAATTCTTACCCAAACAGGCAATCTAGATTTTATCGTTTGATTTTCACGTTGTAATACAAATCCCCCAAACTTGAAGAGCATCAAAGAATTAACAAGAAGATTCTGATTTATTATTCTTGGTCTCAAATGGAAGCGGATGTGTCTATTCCTCCTATCACGATTTCTGCAAAACCCTAAATTTTTATCTCTAATGTTTGTCTCGCCTAGGAACTAGGGTTTCTTTTTATTTTTCTGGAGATTTTAGAGTTTAATCTTGGGGAAGGCCATGAATCCGGCTTTAGTTTTCTGGTTGCTCTCTCTATTGTCAGTCTGTTGGATGACAGCAGCGACTGTGGTGCTCGTTGGGGACAACGTCACTCTCTCTTTCGACGATATCGAAGCTAATTTCGGTGAGTTTTTTATTATTTTTTTGGCTTAAACTTTTATGTTTGTGGTGAGAAGATTTGGGAAGTAGTAAGGGACTTCTCAGCGGGGTAATTATACATTGTTTTTGGTTATATAAAGGGTATTTAAATTTTGACTATCGGGGGCCTGGGTATTTTGCAAGTTTCACTCAGGTTAGATTATTAATTTTGTTGGCCTAGTTGAGTTGAGCTGTTTCGTTTTCTTTTTTTGGCAGAGAAGAGCAACTTCACTAGACATAATTGGGAAAAGATTAAAAACTGCATTAGGTTGTTGGTTCTGGTGATAAAGCTGAAAACTTTTTATTTTACTGAATCTGAGCAGTGATTACGGTTTATGTTATATTGCCCATTTTTTACATATTCATCATATGTTTACATGCCATTGTTCAAAGTTTGGATTGTGTGCATCTGGGCCAACTTGAGCGTGCACTTATTTGTACAGTTTCGTGGTTTGTGTTATGTTGTATTTTTCAGCTCCACCGGTTAAAGGTTCAGGGGAATGTGGGATATTATATGAGGCAGAGCCTCTTGATGCATGCTCAACATTGACCAATAAAGTCGAACCAGCTTCAAATGCTAATTCCCCATTTGTTATAATTATTAGGGGAGGATGTAGTTTTGAGGATAAAGTCAGAAGAGCACAAAATGCTGGATTCAAAGCTGCAATTGTCTATGACGATGAAGACAGTGGCTTCTTGGTCACAAGTACGAGCTTTTCCTGCATAATAATTTTTTTATATATCATGCCTATGGTTAATTAAATTACTCTTCACTCGAAGTCTGAGACTTTTGACAATGTGAGTTCTCACATGTGTTCCACTGAGTACTGAAGGAGATTTTATAGCTTTCCATGCAAGAACTCAGACAAATGATGCAAAGCATCTTTATAAGTCTAATGAGGGATATATTCTAGATTCACTTCCTACGTATTTGTGAACATACCTTTAATGCGTTTGTCTCCAGGACTTTGTGTTTGAAGCTTAATGAAGATATTTTAATGCAGAAAATAAAAAGTAAATTGTTAAACATGTAATTGTTCAAATTGTGAATGTAACTCAAGTTGTCTGGTAGAATGCTTGCAAGTTGTAGTTGGAAATTGACAAGCATTGTGTAAGATCAGATTTTGATTACTTTCAGCACCATTACTTCTCTTTAAAAAATGTTGGATAAAAATGAAATATTTTTATCTAGAACATTGTGTGTACTGGTAGTAACAACCAGTGAATAATTGTCTGGAAATGACTTTCCAGCTAGTTGACATGGTCCACATGCTTTACTGCCATATAGTCCACTTTACTCTCTATCTCTGTTTATGAATGAGGCCACCACCTTGATCATGTACTGTTTGCCAATCCCCTCCCCTCATCATCCTTCAAACGTAAATTGCTTGGAAGGGGGGCATTGGAGAGGATGAGAGCCCCGTTGTGCCTTGAGCTTGCTTGCATCATGAGGCATTGTTAGCAAGTCAGGTTGTTAGGGAATGTGGCCCCAATTATGCAGTAAGTCCCATCCAAGGCTAAATATGAGCCTGAGACTGATAGGAATCAAGTACCTCAAGGGAAATGTGGAAAGGACTTTGAAAAGAGAGTCAAAGGATAAGAGAGAGAATAGTGTGCACTGAAAAAGAGTTAAGGTCATATGGCCATTCTTGTGTTTTTTTTAAAATGTAATGCGTGATATTTGGAATCTAATTGTTTTACTTGTATAGTCTGTTTTTCTAGATTAATATTATAGGTCTCTCTTTAATTGGTTTTTTTCTTATGTGCTATTCTTTTAGTTAATAGCAAGGAACTTTGTTATTGTGAGAGTCCCTAATCGCACTCATGTGGACAATGCAGTGGCAGGAAATTCAGCTGGCATTAAAATACATGCTGTATTTGTTTCTAAAGCTTCAGGAGAAATTCTGACAAAATACACCGGCTTAACGGACAAGGAACTATGGATTGTCCCAAGTTTTGAAAACTCAGCATGGGCAATCATGGCAATCGCTTTCCTTTCCCTACTTGCCATGTCTGCAGTGCTGGCTACTTGTTTCTTCGTTCGCAGGCATCGCATAAGACATGAAAGACCACAAGCTTCTCACGCCCGGGAATTCCATGGGATGAGTAGTCGATTTGTGAAAGCAATGCCAAGTTTGATATTTACAACTGTTTTGGACGATAATTGTACTTCAATAACATGCGCCATATGCCTTGAAGACTATAGTGTTGGAGATAAGCTCAGGATTCTACCTTGTCGTCACAGTAAGTCTTTCTTGCAGTAGCAAATATGATAACATTTGTAAACTAATTTATTAACTGCATGTATGTTTATTCCACGAAATGGCTTTTCCTTTGCATGACATTGTTTGTAAATTAATATGAAGAAATTTTCTCTCCAGGTAGTAATCTCTTTATTGTTCCTTTGTGTGGAGAGAGAGAGAGAGAGAGAGAACCAAATTAAAGCAAAAGGCTGGTGACCAAACTATTTACCCATAGGGGTTGGCTCAAGTGGTAAAGGCCTTGGTCTTGGTGGTATGCTCCCTCCAAGGTCTAAGGTTCGAATCCTCTTGGGTGCAAACAATCTTTAGGGACCATCGTACTGAGGGATTTTCTCATTGAATTACCCGGGATGCACTTGCGAACTCCTTGCCGAGGAGCCTATGCACCCCTGGGATTAGTCGGGACACTGTTCTCAGATACCCAGTGCAAAAAAAAAAAAGAATTACACAGGGAAAATAGTAACGCTTGTGTCTTTGTAGCAAGAAGGTTAAAAGGAGGGACATTATGTGCTGTGTGCACGTGTGTTTTGCAGCGAGAAGGGAAAGAGGAATTGTTTTGTGTGCTCTTGTCCTTCTTATTGTCTATAATTTTGTTGATGAGAAAATTATCTTTAGTGAGAATGTATTTATTAGAGATAGTGACATAGGGATGTAAGAGAGGGAAATTATTTGTGTTGATTTGAAGGCTGCACCTGGGGATTGTTGCTGCAGGCCTTTGTCATTCAGGGCGAGTTTATGTATATTTGCGGCAGGCATACTATTTTTAGTGATTCTTTTGTTGTTGCTCATTAAATTCTTTAAATACATTATCATATATTAGTCAGCTTTTGTGCAATATAATTATGATAATTTTTGAAATTCAACAGAGTTTCATGCCTTCTGTGTGGATTCCTGGCTTACTGCCTGGAGAACCTTCTGTCCAGTTTGCAAGCGCGATGCACGAACTAACACCAGTGATCCACCAGCTTCCGAATCAACGCCATTGCTTTCATCTAGCCCAGCCTCTGTGGCTTCTTCTGTTTTGTCGTCCGTTAGATCATCATTAGCATCATCATCAGCCATACAAATAGCTCCAGCGTCGTCTCACTCCCCTTCAGTTTCTCGAATTCATTATGTTGCTAGCACTCCTCATGTTCGGCATTCTCTCAGATCCTACCGCCAATCCCCTCCCCTGAGTGTAAGCCGAAGCTCAGCAGATTTCAGGAATGGATCATCCCTAAGATCGCATGCTTCCTATTTGGTTTCACAACACTCATTGGGTTACCCATCTCTATCGCCACATAACTCGAGATACATGTCCCCATTTATCCCAAGCTCAAGCTATGTGCCACCGAGCTTTGTCAGTTCATCTGGTTATCAGGAGCACCCACTGCATTGCAGTGAGTCGGCTGCAAGTTTTTCTCCCTTTAATTCTGCCCAATCTCTTCCGGAATGCTGAACCAATATAATTTAGCATATGACTGGGAAGCTGGGTGCGGCCAAGAGAGCTCATCAGAGGGAGTTGAACTGACACCCCTGGATCATTTTTACCTCTGGCTTGAACCTCAAAGTTGCTGCATCATAATTGGGTTTTACTTTGCACCGTGGCTTACCAGATTTTGTCTGGAGCGTTCCTTGTTACCTGCTCACATGTGCATTGTAGTATAAGGTTATGTCATCTCTTTCAAATTTCAAGTGATAGTTGTGGCTTTTACATTTGAGGTCTGTCTAACTCACAAACACCTTCATTGAGAATTTGAGTGGAACTAATTTCTTAAAGTTGATTGATGTGGAACTGTTGCTATAATTGCTTTTTTGTGAGGCTTGGGATTTAGTTCTTTTACTAAGAACAATGGGGCAATCGAAGAAGTTTGTATTTTTATATTTTGGGCACAGGCAAAAAGATGGCAAGGCTCACAAAGAATTGTGAATGCAGAGGTTTTATCTCAACATTCTTCAGGAAGGACTTAACCATGCAGCGTTGCAAGTCTTCTATCCCTATTAATCTCTACATACCAATTGCAGTGGTTCAAGACTACTCTATTGAAGAGGATATATATATATATATATATATATATATATATATATATATATATATAATGATTTGGAACCTCACTGAGGTAGGAATAAATCCCAAATACACACACGACTTCACTCATAAAAACCACGTACAATAGAATTTAGGGACTACTTCTAAGTACAGAATCGAATCAAAATACTTAAATCTCCAACTAATGCCAACTGCCAAGCACATCCCTTGTTCACTAGGCTGCACCTTGATGGTTATGTTTCTCCTGATTAATCTTAGTATTTTTTGTTTTTTTCAAAATTGGGGAAGTGGTAAAATGAGGGGGTTTCTAGTAAAACTTGGAGATCCATGTCAAACCTTGTTTTGAAGAGGCATGATCTTTTATTTAAAATCCTCTAAAAACATGTCGATAATATCACTAGTAACAAAGGAGTAACGGTTAAAAAACCTTCAACAAGTGTTATCACGGAGAAAGGAGAACAAACTTGCTTTTCTTCTAAGATTGATAAAGTAACTAAACTTACAATGCTTAATAAGAAGTCTGGAAAAAATGAACTGACCAAGGTATGCATATAAATAAGACTTCTCTACAAAAGCATGTAAGTGTAACATAACCTCGACTCTGATATTTTCGTGAATACTCAATGCTGTAGATTTGTATATAAGCACATCCACAAATAGATTGTCAGTTAGAAAGGCGTCGAATTCCCTACTCTTCAATCTTCCTTCTCTCCAGATCTGTATTCTTTGCTTTCAGCCTCGGAGACAGAGCTGGTAGCATGATCCCCTTGTTCTCGAGTACCAACCATGGGAGGTGGTTCCTCGTCGCCTTTATTGATGGTTTGGATCATCATCACAACCGCAACAACAAAAACAATCATGGACAAAGTTCTGATGCCGATTAATGAATTGATGAAACCAAGAAAGGATGGACCACCGATTCGTTTCTTAATTGTTTTTCCCTCCCTATATCCTTCAAGAAATCGTGAAATTTGAGTTGCCTGATCCTGGTCATCAATCCTTTCGGAACCAATAACCTAATGAAAAAATGGTAAATTGGTGTCTATGAAGTCAATGAAGGGACAGAAACCAACTTCTAAGTGGCAACATGAAATGAACATACTTATTAAGGATGATGAAAATATCAAAATATCCCAGATGATGTCACACAGATGTTCAACAAATTATATAGTACAGGTAGTAAAAGGATTTATTTATTTTTTGATAAGTTACAGGTAGTAAAAGGATTTATCCAATAATTGTAATCCATTAGCTATTAAATTCACACTTTAGCCACTAGAAATAAGTGTAGAGAGAACTTACTGACATGAGTCACATGTCAAAATTCTAGAAGTGACCCAAACAGTTGTGGTGAAGTGTCTTGGGCAAATAGAAAATATTAGCATCAACAAAAACACAAAGACCAATAAAGATGTCAAAATCCAAAATATCCATAAAGATGTCATTATATATTTTCCCCCCTGAAATGGGTGTGAGTAGAAAAGAACTAATTTAATAAAAATAATGACGGTGGTGATGATGATAGAGCATAAAAATACCACAATAGGCAATATGGCGAACTTCTATGTGAGATGCAAAATGGAGAGGGTAATGTGTCGAGCACATAGAATACATTCCTAGGAAAAGCAGCAGTTATACAGAATTATTCATGACTGCAATAAAGAACTCAAGATAGATGCAGACAACTGACACCCACTCTTCACCATACACAGATGATCCCTCTCCTTTAACAGTACAATCACTTCCCAAGATGGTTAACAGTACCAAGCTCAAAATAGGAGAAAAAACCACTTCCTAATTCATTATGAACCCATAGTTCCATACTACCAGGAGTTTTAATTGCCACAAGGCGAAGAGTGAAAAGAAATATAGGAAGTTACAAATTAGTAATTAGCAAAAAGTATTATCAGCCCCCCCTAGACAAATCTAATTTCCCCCATGCGACCATTCTACTCCTGATCCTTTCTGTATTGTATTGTAGACCTTGTATCTCTCCCCCCCCCAAAATCTCGTACAAAGAATTTTTCCATTTCTTTTTATTTTCTTGGTGTACTCTAGAGGAAACCCACAGTTCCATACTATAAATACATTTACAATCTCATGCCCATGCAATATAAGTAAAAACATGATCAAGAGCTAAGCAGTAAACATGATGAGCAATATCTTCACTTAAAATTTGTCATTTGTTAATAATTACTATAAAAAATATTTTTTTTCTATAAGTTACTATAAAAAATAAAAATATTTGCCCAAATATCATCTGCAAGCTAAAATTAGCACCAGAATCTGACAAGTTTTTCCAAAAAAAACTTAAACTTACTGAAAAGTACTCCTCATCTCCATCCCAAATAACCATTTTTGGCAGTGGTGTCTTTTTGTTAGCCTCAAATGTTTCGGTAAAGTCTTCCCACTGTTTGATGCCAACATAACCGAATACTAAGTCACGATTTGCAGATGCAGCAGCCTTCAATAACTTGATTATTTTCTTTGAGTTCTCTTCTGTCTCATCCTCCACAAATGTCAGCACAATTTTCCTCTCATCATCTTTCAGTGTCTTTAGTGTGTCTTGGTTGATTGGTAAGACAAGAGGGAACAAGTTTTGTTTGATAAAATCCTCCAAAAATACCGCTGCATGTTGGAAACAGGAAGCTATAAACAACTTTTTTTCTCCACTACTGATTCACAGGTGATGAATGAAATTTAAAAGCATTTAACAATTATAATTAGATATAATATAGAATAGACCCATACAAGAAAAAAAAATTATGAAGTTTTTCAATCTAAAAATCGAGCATATTTTTGAAAAATTCAAGCAATGTGTGGCTTCCATCCAGGCATAGTTCTGAGTCTGTCTAGCTTCAGATCCAAAACTGAGGCCTCAATAGAATATTTCCTTAAGAAAGGGGTTAACCAGCCAATGGTCTTTGGATGAAATGGTATCTCCTACACCATAAGGATGAAGGGTAAGAGCATTCACAATTGGCTAGACAAATTAAAGTGAGCTGAACCTACAGCAAAAAAAAACCATCAAAAAGAGGATCACATCCGGCTCTTCAGTTTGTAAGGCCACTCCCCCTTCCATCTCCTCTCAAATGCAGTTCATTTCTTTCTCTAAGTGCATGTTTGGGTTTGATTTTGGAGGTTTAAAAAGTGCTTCTAATAGCCTAAAAGCTCTTTTAAAGAAAAAATAGTATGTTTGGTAAATTTATAAAAAGCACTTTAAGCACCTAAAAAAACTGAAAATCTACTTTTTTTAAAAACACCAAATTGAAGCTTTTATTGAAAAGCTCATACGGATAATGCTATATTTTTAAAAAACCACCATAAATAACTTTAAAAACGCTTTAGGCGCATGTTTACCAAACAGTAAAGAACTTTTTAATAACAGAGCTTTTTAGTAAAACTCTACAATAAAAAGCGCTACTATGAAAAGCTCTATTTCCTACTGCAATGCCAAACAGGCACTAAAATAAAAAGAGAAACTTGGAATGAGGTGGATAAAAATTGGAGAGAAAATGGTCTTATGTATATTGCATATTACCGTTTGGGAAAAACAAATATTTTGAAAATATAACCATTGGTAAGAGAAGAATTTATGAAAAAAAGGAACTGATAGGAAATGATAATTTCTTAAAAATGTCTTGGGATGTATGGTGTTTTTGGAAAAGTGGGTAGCTAAAACAGAAAAAGAATAACCTTTTAGCTAATTTTAGATCAACTTTGGCCAGCCCAATTCAAATGATTTGAGGTCAGGGTCTATCCTCTGTAGGTGCACACTTGTGCGTTTTACCCAATATAAAAAGTAATTCCCAGGTATCAAATGGAAGGAAATCACAATCATATGCACCAATCTAACCAGGTAGATATTTTTTGCAGCGGAAATCCTCCATAGGAACAGACGGGGTTAAATATAACACAAATTCTCACAAGGGGAAGGGGGAGGAATTTTTATTTTTAATTTGAGAGAGGGAAGGAACTACCAAGTGTATGAGACATGGAAAGGTGGTTTTTTTTTTTTTTTTTTTTTTTTAATTTATTGGCACTTGGTGTTCTGTACAAAGTGCCGACTAATCCTGGTGCACAGGCCCTCGGCAAGCAATTTACCTCAAGTGCACCTCGGATAATTCAAGGGGAAATTCTCCCACTCCAATGGCCCCAAGAGTGTGAATGCTGGAATTTCGAACCCAGTTAGTCTGGTTTATACAGCTCACCCCAAGACAACTATTCCACCCCTTAGGATTAAAGTTACATCATTAAGCCATCAAATGTTATGGAAACAAGATCTCAGAAGCACGACAGTCTAAAATATCTTTCACTTTTATGAATTAGACATTTCATATGAGGTACTCAACACAGACTTAACACATGGTTTTAGAAATGAACGGGGATAGCTATCGTAGTAAAAACTTACCTTCAAATGGACCATAAAAGATGCTCTGCTCATTGTAACTTGGATGAAGGGATACTAAAGCAGGAACCTTGTCAAAATCATATGATAACATGGTGTCCTCAGAGAAATCCTTTGCCACAGAAAACCATGCTTTTTTCTTATACTTTTCAGCTAACTTTGATATCATTGACTCGTTCAAGCCAAAGCCTATAAATATAGGGAAGTGCAGGCCCGCTGCTTCAACAAAATTACTAATAGCAGAGTCTGAATCAAGAACCGAAACATCAGGAGCGACAAATTTTTTCATATAACGAACAAGTAAATCTGCTTTCCTTGGCCCCCTATACTCCACAGGGACTCCATGCATAAAGACTTTGAGGGTGGGATAACCACTACATCACAGAAAAATACATAGTCCACAGTTCCATCAGAATCATTAAGTAGCAAGATTTGCTTTCTGAAAATAATGATATTCTAGAGAACACACTGAGAAACATATTCTGAGTAGGAATTATGATTATGATCACACTGAAAGCATCAATATGGTGTCTTGGAGCTGAGTCCTAATATTCTTGTTCAAGTCAACCGCAAAAGGAAGCCCAAATATCCAACAAATAGACCAACAAATAGACAAGTGTAATTAACATTAAAAGGGATTGGGATGAAAACCCCAGAAGCGTACTCAATATCGTATTTACGAGCAAGGCGGGTAAATTTTTCAGCATTAACTTTTGCTATGACTATGGGTTCTTTCAAGCTGGAAAGTATGGGGGCAGCTTCATCCAACTGCAATGTAACAATTAAATCTGTTAGTGTTCTAACTTCAATATACAAGTTGGAAACATAAGTTCCAATGTCTAAATGAAAAAAATAATGCTGAAAGGAATTGTAAAAAAACCATTCTAAGCTAAAAGAGATCTTTGAATTTTGAAACTAACCACTCCAAATAAACAGAAAATTACAAAGGAATCTAACAACTGTACCGTAAAGGTAGAGCTGTACTACAGAAGAGGCATCAAAACATATATCCTTCTCCATGATTTGATCATTTCCTGAGCAAATTTAAAACAGAAAAAGCAAGTGCAAAGTTGGTCTCCCTCCATAACTCAAAAGCTGACTGGGTTTTACATAAGAACAACTTTTTTTTTCTCAGGGCTTTGCCCCCAAAGGGTTCCAGAAATTCTCGAAGGCCAGGGCCAAACCTGGGTCTAAGAGGGGATTTGGAAATAGTCTTCAACAAGCAAAAGAGGCACTTCGGTTAGAACCTCACTAGTTGTGTCATTGCCCCAAGCTCAAAGATAAGAAAAACTTAGCCAGCAAAAATTCAAATTCCTAAGCTGAGAGTGCATCACAATAAACCTGACACCTATCTTGAGCCATGATGGGCAAGTACTCCATACATGGTATCTCACTAGTTGGTCTCCCTCCATAACTCAAAAGCTGACTGGGTTTTACATAAGAACAACTTTTTTTTTTCTCAGGGCTTTGCCCCCAAAGGGTTCCAGAAATTCTCGAAGGCCAGGGCCAAACCTGGGTCTAAGAGGGGATTTGGAAATAGTCTTCAACAAGCAAAAGAGGCACTTCGGTTAGAACCTCACTAGTTGCGTCATTGCCCCAAGCTCAAAGATAAGAAAAACTTAGCCAGCAAAAATTCAAATTCCTAAGCTGAGAGTGCATCACAATAAACCTGACACCTATCTTGAGCCATGATGGGCAAGTACTCCATACATGGTATCTCATATTTGTTTCTTCGAACTGACTACTTTATATGATAACAACTTGATTGGTTTTTTTTTTATAATTAAGAGTAAATTTTTTGACATGAATGAAATAGGCCTAGCCCATGTACACAAGAAGTATACAAAAGAACACCTAAATACATTCTAAGAACAACTTTATTGGTTTTTATATACTTGTAACGACTCAAAGAAAACTCCAAAAGGGCTAGTCAAGGTTACAATTGGAGCCCTTAAAATCATTATAAATTGCCACAACTTCTCATTCTCAAGCAATGTATGTAGGATCTCATTCACCAGTTTTCTATATTCAATCTATCATCTATGGTATGAAAATCTACTCCTTCATTCCCTGATGTTCTCGACAGGCCATTTCATTCTTAGTGGCAAGGTCCAAGCCTCATATTTCTAATTTATGATTGATACTAAAACCATTTTTAACAATCCAAAGAAAGCCCAAGTCACGTATGGGCTTATACTGAAAAGATTAGTAGAGATTTCAATTGGAACCGCTTAGAATCATTATAAACAGAAACAATTTCTCCCTCCTAACAAAGTGAGATCCCAATTCACCACCCTTCTAGACTCAATCATGGTTATTACTAAGAAGAATGGGGACGTGGGTGATATCATTAGTTCAAGTCCCATGGGGTGTGTGAGTTGCTCGAGAATCATAACAGTAAGTAGGCTATGCCTATATTCGTATTAGAATAAAACTACTTTGCCTCTCACTTTGACCACCCCATTTGACCGATGGTCAATTTTTTTTTTTTTTTTTACTTAGGTGATTAAGGAAGTGATTTTAAGTGTATTGATGTATTTTTTTTTTATTTTTAAAAAATATTTAAATTTATTAAAAAATGTGAAGAAAAAAAAAAACCACTGGGCGGTACGCCATGCGGTAAGAGTAGGGCAGCAGAGTAGCCCACTCATTCATATTAATAAAAGTTCTTTTCACTTAAAAAATAATAATCATAACAGTAAATCCCAGAACCCCTTTTCACAAGTATCGGATCATTTCTCTGAAATCTAATAAAATAAGAATATCCTTATAAAATGGGGCAAGATTCGCAATCTACCATATATTCATTCTCCACAGAGTTTGCAGAGTGAAAGATCAACATGGGTAACCTTCCCAAAATATACCATGACTCAACTGTATTAATAAGACTGGCAACAGTACGAAGTGATATATCCTCCTGTTCTTAGATGATTTTCTTAAAAAATGTTAAACAAATAGGCTTCTACTGAAATCATTTTAGACCATACTGTCAGGTTCATATATGGGTATTCAAATTCTACGCCTTCTGGTGAATGATCGTTAAAGATTGTCACGGCTAATATTAAAAAATGTACCTCTAGAATTACCACCGATGAATTTTAGCGTTTACCCAAGCAATTTCTCGAAAAGGAAATCAATAGAGAGAGAAAGAGAGGGACCTGGGGAGAGAGACGCTTGCAGTGGCCGCACCATGGGGCGTAGAAGTCGACGAGGATAAAGTCGAAGGTAGAAATGGCCGAATCGAAGTTCGATTCGTCCAGTTCCAATACCTTCCCATTCGCCGACAGCGACTGCTCCGCACCAACAGAATACAATAACGGTATAATTGCCACCAGCGAACACAACAACATCGTTGAAACGCGATTCGTCATGTCTTATTACGACGGCGACGACGACGATCTGAAGAATCTGACTTACATTCCTCTGTTCTTTATAAAATAAGGGGCTACGAGGCGCTGGGTTGGCCACGGCCCAATGGGCCCATGTCAACCTTGGTTTTATTTTTAATTTAATAATGCTAAACTAATAAAATATTTTTTTAATTTTTAAAATTAAATTCACATCACCAATACTACTTTTTATCTTTAAAAATATCATTTCCAATAATTATATCACATATTAATTAATTTTAAAAATTAAAAATTCAAGCGTTCCTATAAAATAAAATAAAATAAAATGTGAGATATTAATTAATGTGTTATCCACGCCGATTTACAAATAGAATTTTTCTTTATGGATCGCATACGTATTTATTCTTCTTTAATGATTCCACTTCGGTAAGAACAAAAATACTTCTCATTTATTATGTTATCTATACTGACTTATAAATAGAATTTTTCTCTGTGAATTGCATAGAGTGGTTTTTTCTCTTTAACGTTTCCACTTTCCGCTACTCCTTTTAACATTAATCATGCAACCCCATTGTCTATCATGTGTTGCATTTGATCAGCCGTTACATATTTTCTTCTTCTTTTCCCCTTAAATCTCTCTCTCCATATTCTCTGCAGTACTTGCATTGCACATTTTGTCTATCGTGAGTTATTAATGTCTACTACAAGGGAAGGGAACCAGAAAAAGAAAGGAACTGCAGAGGCCAAGGCAGTTTCTTGGCAAGAGAAGAAAAGCCTTGCAGATAAGGAGGAAGAAGTCCTGCAGAAAGAAATAGAAGATCTTGGAATATGGGTAAGTTCCCTTCAGTTCTTCCCATTGATTTCGTAGCTTTGCATTTCTAAAGTTTGTAAGCAAAACCTCAGAGGGTAAGAAAGGAAGGAAATGACTTAAGGGCTAGTTTGGATATAAAAATCATCTCATCTCATAATTATAAATTTTTTAAATTCTCACATAAATATAATAAACAAGGAAAAAGCTATTTTGCCGCACAAACCTTGCCACTATATTTGACCGCTCTGAGAAAAAAAATAATAATAATTTTTTTTATTTAATGATTAAGGAATTGATTTTTAGTATATTGGTATATTTTTTATATTTTTAAAAAATATTTAAAAATGAAAAAAAATTGGATAAAAAAAAAATACTAACTTTGCACTAGCGGTCACTTGCAGCGGCACGCTAGCTTTACTCAATAAACAATTCAATATTTTTAAATTCTAAAATAATAATAATATTATTTTAATATTATTTTATTTAATTCATCTCATCTCATCATCCAAACGATACCGTTGAGCTCTAATTCTTTTGAAATCAAAAAGGGCTAAAACATTTTATGGATACCCAGTTAATATGGTACTTCGTTTACTCTGTTTGACAGGCTGAAATGATGGATTCCATGAATGATGAGCAGAAAAAGGAGTATCTATATAACAGACCCCACGAACTAAAGACTGTGAAGATCCAAAAAGGCAAACCAAGGCAAAGAGTAAGATACAAAGTTAATAACAGGCTTGAGTTTCCCCTGTTCTTTATGGTTTTAACGATGGTCATGTTCCTAGTGCAGGTCCAAAGAGGTGAGAAATCCAAACCTTCTACTTCTAATGGCATTTTGGCTTCGGTATGGAAGTTCCATAAGGAAGATGATGATGAATTCAAAAGTGGGTCTAAATTCTAATGTCTAAATATTAAAGTAGTAGTGCTGTATTGATTTGGCATGGTATCGTAGCATGTAAGTAGCTTTATCAAAAGCCAGATCCCCTCTTACAAATGTCAAACCTTTCATTGAATTAGTTGTGGCATTCCTTTTCATTGTGTTGTCTAAACTAGTATTTCGATCTAAAGCCAAAGAGGAGTAGCACTGTAATATAAACTTCTAGCATTTTTCCAGAAGATGTAAAGGAGAGGTAGAGAGAGCATTTGGGAGGCACTTCGTTGGGAAATATAGGATTATTATAATATTAACGAAAAAAACCAAGGAGTAAATAAAAGAACAAAATCCAACTCAGAAATAGAAGGGATGCCTAAAAAGAGGAAAGCAAAGAGCTAAAAATTTCATAGATTCTGGTTGGTTTTGGGTTAACATGAGCTTTTGTTTTTCAATGGTATAATCTATCAGTATTCGAATTCTAATAATAAAAAGATGTCAAACTCATTCTTGACCCTATACACACCTAAGAATAACACATCGTATTAAGACTCAATCCTATGATCAACTAGGACCACTATGAGAACGGACTCAGAAAACCGGCCTCCAAAATTCAATATGCTCTCGCATTCCTCCCACCTTTTCTGCTGACAGCCTCACACAACCGGCACGGCAATGTGTCAAGGCTCGTTGCACGGGTCTTTCCGTAGTTACCCAGGACACCGCATCTTCTCCAAGCATGGTACTCTGCATAGGCTACAGGGTCATTAGCAAGGGCCTTTATGTAAGAAGCCAATTCCTCCAAGGAGCTGAATTTAGAGCCATCTATTATTGAATGTGGAGGGACAAAGTCCCAGACGTTGGGTGCACCAAAGTAGATAGGCACTGCACCAGAGTCTAGGGCATAAAATAGCTTCTCTGTCACGTAACTCTCTGTCATGGTGTTTTCAATGGCAAGAACAAACTTGTAGTGAGACATTGCACAATGTAAATGATCCCACCATTTTGGGATGACACTGGCATCATTGGCACATTTAGGGTAGAAAGATAGGGCCATGTTTGCGCCGCCAACATTGTTCAAACACTTGCCAAATGAATGGTGAGGCAGCAAACTGAGAAGCCGCTTGGCAAGCCAATTTCTTTGAGGAAGACAACGTGATGAAGACCAATATACAAGTGTATCCTTGAAACAAAAAAAAACCCGTGTCAACTTACCGTGATTTCTTTTTTTACCCCTTCACAAAATGATATGGAAGGAAAATATACTTACATTGTTCTTCAAAGAAGATACGTGATAATTTCGACCATTATGAAAGAGCGCACCGGCATAGGTAGACTGAACATCATCTTTGGCGTGATAACTTATAAATAAATCCTCTACCCCTGACCGTTTTCTGCCAGCCTCAAGATCCATGTATACACGAAGCGGATCTCCAGCACGTCTCTGACAAACATAAGAACAAGTCACAATGAAGCAGGTCAACATGAGTGTTAAACCCCCAACAGGGAAGAACGAGGCAAAGAAGAATATTGCAGAATGAAACAGTAGATCCTAAAGAGGGAGTTGAAAGTGCACATAAATATGTGTGTGTGTGCGTGCGCAAATTTACCATGGATAATGCTCATGTAAAAAATGCAGATAGACTGATCATTAGCTTGTCCACCTATACAATTATAATCTAAAAACGACGAGTCTAATTTTAAACAAACAAATTGTACATTGTGACCAAAATGATAAAGATAAATAAATAACAATCAAACAGGAAAACTAATAATAGAGTAAAGGTTTCCAGGCAACAAGCACAACAACATATCTAAGCACAGAAACAAGCAACAAATGTTTTTCGACAGAGTTTGCAAATCATCAGGACAATAACTACAACCATCACGTGAAATGAAAAAGATACAAAGGCAATCAACTTGACAACTATCAGGAAACAAGGAGTCAACATTTGCCTAAAACCTTAATTTCTCTGTTGCTCTCTCTAACACCCAGACCTGGAATTTGTGTAGGATTATAATAGTATATCTCAATTTTGTTTATTTATTTTAAGAAAAAAAACTCAGATCCTGCTTTATCTCCACTTATGTTGTGATCAGTCACGTATGACAACCATCCTTCGCAAGCAAACTACCATGATGGTCCACTCGAGGTATATACTTAGAGAAGGACTGCTAACTGGGCTCAGTTAGAGAAGGACTGCTAACTGATCACTTATGTTGTGATCAGTCACGTATGACAACCATCCTTCGCAAGCAAACTTCCATGATGGTCCACTTGAGGTATATACTTAGAGAAGGCCTATGATCATGTTAATTGGAATTTTCTGATATATATGCTGAGTAGATGCGTGTTCGGGGAAAAATGGAGGAAGTGGATGAAGTATTGTGTGTCAACGGCTCGTTTCTCGGTTCTGGTTAATGGCGATCCTGTGGGCTTCTTTAATAGCTCGCGGGGTCTAAGATAAGGTGACCCACTATCACCCATTTTATTTGTCTTAGTAATGGAGGCTCTAAGTCGTATGGTGACAGCGGCAGTAGAAGGAGGATTTTTTTCAGGGTTCTCGGTGGGAGATATTCACGGCTCAACCATTATTTCTCACCTTTTGTTTGCAGATGACACTTTGTTATTTTGTGAGGCAAATGCAGGACATATCAAATCTTTGAAGGCCATTCTACTTTGTTTTGAAGCGGTATCTGGATTGAAAATTAATCTTGCCAAGACGGAGATGGTTGCCGTTGGCAATGTTAGCAATATTAGAGGGTTGGCGAATATTTTGGGTTGTAGGGTTTTCTTATTGCCATTGAAGTACCTTGGACTCCCGTTGGGGGCTTCTTTCAAAGCTAAAAGTATTTGGGAGGTGGTGCTGGAAAAATTTGGGCGTAGGTTGGCTGGGTGGAAAAGGTTGTATCTTTCTAAAGGGGGGAAAATCACACTTATTAAGAGTACCTTATCCAATCTCCTCACCTATTACTTATCTTTATTTCCCCTACCCGCTAGTATTGCTTCTAGAATGGAGAAGATCCAACGTTATTTTTTGTGGAGTGGGCTAGGAGAGGAGTTTAAGTTTCACTTAGTAGGGTGGGATCAGGTATGCTCTCCTTTGAGAGACGGTGGATTGGGGGATCGGAATGTAAGGGCGTTCAATAAGGCACTATTAGGTAAATGGTTGTGGCGTTACAACCATGAGAGGGGTACTTTTTGGAAATGGGTGGTTGACATGAAGTATGGTAGTGAAAGGGGGGGGTTGGTGCTCTAAAGAGGGGAGGGGGACGTATGGTGTGGGGCTATGGAAGTATATACGAAAAGGTTGGTGCTCCTTTGTTAGTAATACTCGGCTGCGTTTGGGGGATGGTAGTAGGATTAATTTCTGGCAAGATGTGTGGTTGAGAGACATGGCCTTGAAGGATGCTTATCCTATGATTTTTAGAATTGCACAGGAAAAAGAAGCTATGGTGGCTGATTTGCGGGTTATTAATCAAGGTTCACAGGAGTGGAACATCAGCCTTACTTGAGATGCACATGACTGGGAAGTGACGGTGCTAGTGGAATTTCTGAATATGCTATACAACATTTCTATTGCTGTCACAACGGAAGACATGATGGAATGGCGACATTCTAGAAAAGGGAAATTCTCGGTATGCTCTTTTTATGACTCTATTACTATGCATCAAATGCACAATTTCCCTTGGAAGAATATATGGAGGACTAAAGCACCTACAAAGGCTGCATTTTTTGTCTGGACGGCAGCTCTAGGGAAGATCATGACCATTGAGAATCTTAGAAGACGTGACCTTATTATTATGGACTGGTGCTGTTAGTGCAGAAATAGTGGTGAAACGGTGGACCATTTACTTTTACACTGTGAGTTTGCCCAAGATATTTGGACTTATTTTCTCAGTAGAATGGGTATAGTATGGGTAATGCCGGGTAAGGTGGTTGATTTGTTAGCAAGCTGGAGAGGGATCACAGGGACACCACAGATTGCAGCCGTGTGGAAGATGGTTCCTATATGTATTTTCTGGTGTATTTGGAATGAAAGAAACGAGAGACTCTTTGAGGATCATGAACGTTCCTTGGAAGAGTTTAGGAGTTTTTTCTGGAAGACTTTGTTTTTGTGGGCCATTGCACTTGATTGGAATGGTCGCAGCTTCCATGATTTCCTTGTAACTGTTCCTAGTGCTTAAATAAGTGTAATCACATGTATACTTCTAATGTACCTGGGCTATGCCTACTTTTATTAATGAAATAACTTATTACTTATAAAAAAAAAAACGAGCAAGTATAACATTAATCAGCATCTCCAAAGATTGACTCAATTCTTCTATCTTGCTCCAAGTCCCATTTACGCAAGGCAGAAGTATGCTTTACACATAAAAAGTCCCTCTCCTACCCATTGTTTCATCATGGACCATGGTAGATGTTTATAAAAATTAACATAATTAAATAAGTAGTTAATGAAAGGAATATAATAAAAACATTCATTGCAACACTGTTTTTTCTTATTACCAGATAATGCAAAAAGCACCCAAAGTGGCCCCCATATCAAGGTTAAAAGAAATTTATGTACGACTTTAAATCTGTTTGGCAGAACTGATAAAAAGAACAGAATGGAACTCCGGATGTCCTTTAGTGCAAAACTTTTCTGTTTCTAGGTCGTGATCAAGTTTTATAACTGTGTTATAAGCAATGAGTACTGCTATTCTAAAACCTTTACACCTCACACCATCCACATGACATAATTTGATTTGTAAGATTCAAATTTTAAAACTTATCTTCCAAATCAAATTATGACATGTAGATGGTATGTGGTATAGAGGCCTTAGAATATAATTATTCATAATGAGTAGCAATATAAATATCTTTTGAAAGGCTGCAGGTCTACTTGTAAAAAAAAAAAAAAAAAAAAAGGCTGCAAGTCTGGATAATAATGAGACCTGCATTACATATCCCCATGATTAAGTTTTTTCATAGCTACTGTGCATAGACAGTTCAAGGCCACGTTTGGAACTTAGACTCAGTTCAGACTAATTTTAAACTAAATCTAATATCCAAACACCCAACTCTGAAATCACTAAACTCATCTCAACTCAAAAACCTCTTTACACGTGGAACCCAAAACCTTTTTCAACTCAATACCTCTTTACATGCTGGACCCACAACCTTTTTCAACTTCTCCTAAATATAACTATGCTCATTTTAAACTTCAAACCCATCTTAGGTGGGCCCTACAAAACTCACTATTATTTATAAAGAACTCAACTCAGCTCAAGATTCAAGCGTGGCCTAAGTCATTTCAGATTTGAAAAACAGAGAAGTCTACCGATTAGGAATCATCACATAATGCAACCAAAAAACATGCCAGCAAATTTTTTTCTATTTCTTCTTCATTTAGGAGACGTTTGGATGGGCACCCGTCCAAACAACAGTATATTTGATTCTAAAACCCTCCCACCACTTTCTTGCCTTTGAAATTTGATTTCCGCAACATACATTGAGAATGAAGAAACAACAGTATATTTTTTCTTGAATTAATACACTTAACCCAAAAGCTTTAAGCTAGTAGATAGGGAGGCTCAACTAGTACATAAAATCCGAAAAAAAAACATATACTCATTAAGTCCAAAACCATGGAGTCTACGAACACATCACGCACACTCCCATTTCATGTTAAAGTATCAACCTAAAAGCTTAAGCTATTACATAGAGAACTCAGCTAGTACATAAAACTTTAATGAATCCGTAAACACAATTGATACGAAATATCTTAAGACAGCTTGTTCAAAAGAAAAGATTACTTTTTATATGGTGCCCCTTTTATTGTTTGATTTCAATGAACACTGTTCCTTAGACCGATTTCCAAATTCCACCTCTTAGCTCTACCATAATCTAAACTCTAAAATGCCTTTATCCGGTTCATCTCAAATGTTTCGAGAAACTAAGCAATATTTTGAAACTCCAAATGTTTTGGAGAGCGATTACACAGTTTTCAATGATTTTCTAAGAAGTAATCAAAGATTTCCTTTGAAAAGGCAAAAGGCATAGCCCACTTTAATGAAGGATACTAAAGACAGTAACTACTGTTCAATGTAAAATACGTGCAGGCGATCCCCACGATACCACATTCACCAAATTATTAGCAACCTAATTAGCCGACTATAATTATAAAATAAAAAAAATTGAAGTTCCCAAAACCAATAGATTGCGCTAAAAAAGAGGAAAAGATTACCTGAAGGGGAGGAGTAGTGGTCTCGAACAACAAGGCATCAGGTCTGTCAGCAAGAACAGAAGATTTAGTCCACAAACAGCTCAATCCGCATCGGCAGGAGTAGAGATCGTCAAGATTATCAGGAATCCACGTCCAACCTTTCACCAAAACACTAACATGCTCCATTTTCAGCTCACGGCATTCAAGTACATGATCTTGCAAAGACGAGGACCCATTTGACTGAATTGGGAGCAACGCTTTGTGCTTCTCCTTGAAAAGGGCGCAACCCACCTGAGAGTCCCACTTCCGGAAGGCGCTGATCAAATCGGTAAACGGATCGGGTTCGGATTTGGTCTCCGACGAAGCGGTCTGGGAGATGGGTTGGATGGAGTTCACTACGGACGGGAATTCAAGAAATCCAGAAAAGAAGAGGATTAAGAACGTGAAGGCCAACATGAATGCGACGGTGATTGTATTGAGGGGCTTGAATGGCATCGTGGGCACTGATCTCACGGTTTGGGTGCTCTCTATCTCTCTCTTTTGAAGAGAGAACGACACCGTGAGAGAGAGAGAGAGAAAGAGTCAATGGGTTTGAACTTTGAAGTTAGAAGTTTGAACGATCTAGTTCGGGTGTCTTCTAATTGAGAAGAGGGACCATCTATCTCTCTCTCTCTCCTTTTCTCTCCGCACTCTGTGTAGATTTCTCCCACCTAATTGCATAATTTTCCTAAATCTCCGTCACTGAGCACCCGGCCATCTCCGTCTTTCACCGCCAAACCAACCTACAAACTCAAGCCAACAGAACAGTACTTGGCTGTAACCCACCGGTTTCTTCTGCCCACCACCGAAGTAAGCAAACATAAAAAAAAAAAGTACACGCATCCCAAAATTTATATATTTTCTGAAATTTTAAAAAAATATATAAAAACTACGTCGCTGTTCCATCAGCGTCTCAACCTAAATCTTTGTTCGTCTGATTTGATAATAATATCAATATAGTATGCCTTAGTTTATAATATTACTCATTTTAATGATAGTTAATTCTAACCATTATCTAAAATGTGTTACATATACTTATATTTTTATTTATAATATTTATTTTATTAATGGCCCGAGACATGTTCATTGACAAAATCATCGTAGGAACGGAGACCTTTTCACAAAGCGAAGGCGAATTGATCAACGAGAAAGATTTTTTTTTTAATTTTTAAATTTTAATATATTAATAACTGACACGTAAAAAAAATAATTTTTTTTTATAAATTTTTTAGTAAAATATATAAAAAGTGAGATAAGTTAATAATTTCTAAATATATATATAGATAGAGAGAAATAGAAACGTTATTGGGCTTGGGCTGGGTTTATGTTGCGTGTGAGCCACTTCAATAGTGATATTCATACTATCTTCTAAAGGGCCCCGCTCAAGTCAGATATGTGGTAGCCTAGCCTTTAATTATGTTTGGGCTTGGGCCCGATACTTCATAATATAAAATGCACATACGTACGGTTATATATGATAAATGTGTGTAGTATTATTCTATATATATATATATATATATTTATAGATATATAATCGAACACCTCGATCGATTTCTTATTCACATTCCAAATATTATATTTCAGTCATATAACTAATTAACAGTACCATGCATGCAGGTCTCATATCATGTACTTGTCTATTGTTAATCACATTTTTATTTCTAGAATGCCTTATTTTTCTATAAGAATTATATCACATGATATCGGAGAAATTCCGCATCATGAATTTTGTCATTCTTAATCATACTAATTGATACATCGCATTTCGAGTGATTTTTCATATAAAGTATTGTCCTATAAATGCACTTAAAGTGTGTCGCACTAATTTATATGATTGAGAATGATAACATTGCATGCCACGTTATTTCTAAGAAATTTTTTTTTATCAAGCCGTTGCATACAACACACATGATAAAATAATTATATAGCATAATTTGATTTAAAAGATAAATTTTAAATTTTAAATCTTATAAATTAATTTTTATTATTTAAATAATGTGGATTATATTCTCTACAAATCCATTTGAAAATAGAATAACTCTACTGCATTCATAAAAGAGTAATACTACATACAGTCGTGGAATGTACAAATGCCGTACAGTCTCTTTGAAAAAGAATTAGGTATACTATTAAAAAATTAATTTCTTTTCATATAAATTTTATATTTATTTTTTTTTTTTCAAATACTTACACGATATTTATATATTTATAATTACAAATATCATTTCTCTCCGTAAGAATCCATGCCTAAGATGTGGGGTATTTATTCTCCACGACCATCTCCTTAAAGTTGTGGCGAACAGAAGCCCTGAAATCTTAATAGCCAATCTCTATCACATACTCATGTCCCCCCATGCACTTCTCTTTCCACCTTATCTTTTTATGTAATTTCCTTCACTTTTTGGGTGTTCAATATTTCCCTCCAAATTATGTCTCTGACTTTATTTACTAATATTAGTAGAGCCAGCCGTGGCACCTCTCACGACCACTAGATTTGGGTTTGTCTCGATCCCTGCAACTAATCCAATGGACATCATTCATCATAAAACAGTATTAATAATCTTAACAAGAGAGTAATATTAAATACAATTGTATAGATATATTTTATTTTTTAAAAAAAATAAGATTTATTATTAAAAAAATAATTTTTTATATAATTTTTATATTTATTTATTTTTTTAATTGAGAGTTAAACGACGTTTTACACATTTAATTTTTTTTTTATTAACTTGGTGTGAAAGTTTGTCCATGCCCTTTAGAAAGGGTGGGCATCCGGACAAGTTGGAAGCATCAAAGGAACATTGATAGTTTGATACTCTCTCTTGGTTTTAGGACTAGTTCCTGTCATTGTCGAGGTTTGTCCCTATCCATGGAAGGGAATTTTGAACACCGACTATGAATTTCAAATTTTACTACATTTACCGGCCTTAATCCAGTCTAAATAAAAGGACAATGATATACCACTAATTATATTACAATTTAACTACAATTATACATTAAAATATTAATATTTTCTACTTTAATTTAAAATTTCTGTACTTGCAGCAGTTCAAAATAAATAAAATAATAATTTTTTTATAGTTAGTAAAATAAAATAATAAGAATTTCTGTACATTATAATTTTTTATAGATAATAAAATAATAAAGATCATCTAAAGTGTTATACCTTAATTTACAAGACAAACAAAATTTAAGTAAGATTTGTGAGAAGATGATGAACCCCATCAACTTTTGGGCAGATGCTCGAGATCATTTATTCGAAAAAGAAGATCTACGTTATATCAGATCCATTAATGTTATATTAATATACTATTCTTCATCTTATTTTCATCTCACTCTATAAATGTGAGAAAAGATAGAAATTCTCAAGTTATATATAAGGAAAATGCTAAGTGGTCCTCTTAGTTTTGTCTTCTCATCTTGACCTTTTATATATTTTATTTCTTAATAATTAAGAAAGTAACTAATAGTGAATTTGTGTATTTTTTTTAAATATTTAAAGATATTAAAAAAATATTTGAAAATAAATACAATTACACTAGTAATAACTTTGAAGGGACAAAATGTTCGAGCTGAGTACTAACACCCTATATGTAATTGGAACATATTTTAAGAAAAGAAAAATGATACTACGTTGTCTCCGTTATACTACTCATTTTGTCATATTGACATCGAACTATTAAGTGGTGCTAAGCGTTTTATTAAAGAAAAATTTTAAACATAAGCCTCACACCCTGCACACCCACTTAAAAACATGTGATTTTACTTTTTTATCATCATATTTCATATTAAAACAGAGACTCCTTCATCTATAAAAGGAGAACCTCATTTCATTTATAGGCAGAGACAATTTTAGCGAAAACCATATTGTAAGCTATCTACTACTCTCTGCCTATCACCACTATTACTCAAGAGCAAATCTTGCTCTACCTTGTGCCATAAACTTTGTAATCTTATTAAAGTTTATGAATATGTTTATTTTCATATTATCTGTTTTAATTTCTTTATTTTGCATCGCATCCATGCATATGGTCGGTTCTACCACCTGCCTTTAATTGTGCATATTTATCTGCTTTGCTTTATTCTTCCATATTCTCCTTCCTTCTCTTCTTCTCTAATCTCTCTTCTCTCCATTTCCGCTGTATTGGTATCAGAGCCATTCTGGTATCTAATTGTTGCACATTATTCTCCATATTCTATCTTGTTTTGATCATCTTCTACCGGGTGCGGGAGTTTCTGCACTAGGTGGTTCAGTGTCGTGTTTGTGTTGCTTTAAGACTCTTATAAGTCCCATTTTAGCCGGGGTAGGCGTCCAGGGCATACTGGGTTAACAAGTAACCAGTCAAGGTAAAGTTCGCAGCCTCTTTGAGATGCAACCTTCCCTGTAGATTAGGATCAAAACCTGTTAGGATGAGGAGGAGTAATTCCTCAATTAGTTCCAGGTCGACTTTGCCACCTGACATTGTTAATGAAGAGGATTGCTCTTATGGAGAAGAGCTATCTCCCAATCTAGGATCATGGAAGATCCCTGATATTAAACCATCTTCTATTTATAAAACCACTTGGTTGAAAAATACTTTTTTAAATACTTTGAATGTTCGAACAGTCGAACAAACCTATAGTATATCTAAATCCCAAGAAAAATGTTATCTTCTTAATGGTAAGGAGATTGAAAGTTTTATAAATGAGGGATTTAAATATATTCACATAGGTTCTGTACAGATTGCTGCTAAACCTTTAACAAGGTTAGGCATCAATGCTTCTGTTCTTTTTTGTTTAAGAGATGGCAGATTCCTCGGGTTTGAGGATAGCATTCTCGGAATGGTCCAGTCTTCTCTTTCTGAAGGACCAGTCCATTTTGATTGTTTTCCAAATATTACGTTGGCTTTAACTGACAAACATATTTTGAAATGTTTAATTTTAAACATTTTAACTTCTGGATATCATATGATTGAAGGAAGTAAACCTCTTGCTTTAATTTTCAGGGTTTATTATCGTCTTTTAAAAACAAATTTAGACCCAAAAGCCATTGCAAAACCTTCTGGAAAGCATACTCTTCTGATCCAGAGTAGCTCTTCAGATGTGGATATTAAAATTCCAAAAAGGATTTATTGGGATGAAATTTCTCTTCCTAATGAATGGATTTTGGAACAAGAAATGCCCTTGCCTCCAAGAAATATTGCTCCGGGTGCTGATGTTGACATCATCCAGCAATTTCTAAATGAAGATGTTAAAATTTCTTTTGATAAATCTGAAACCTCCAGTAGTAGAAGAAGAAATTCTTTTGCTGGTTCCAGATCTAGTTTTGTTGGCCCTGTTCAGAACAATCCAAGAAAGGATATTAATTTCCATCAATTTCTTGAAGATTCTGTAAGAACAGCCCAACCTGTTGTTAAACCTGCTTTAAAAATGAAAGGAATTTCTACTTCCTCTCAAGTTACTTCTGCTTTTTATTCTGCAAAAGGAGAAACTGGTTCTTCACAAAACCAGAACATAAATGAAGAAGCCGACAAAGAAGACACGTCTTCTATGTCTCCAACTGCTTCAGATATGCAAGCCCCTGTTGCACCTGTTTTTGCACCTGTTCATCACAGTTTAAATGTTTTGAACAAACCTTTTGAAATTGATTTACTCGCTTTATTAAAAGATTTTGCTTCTTCTGAAAACAAACAAAAGCGAAAAGCCTATCTTGCAAAATTTTCAGATTTAGAAAAACAACGTGTCAAACGCAAATGGAAGGAAGAGATGAATAGGCTCCAGCAGCATATTTCTCTTCTAGATTTTGTAGAAAATACTTATGTTTCAAAAAACACGTTGAATGTTGTTAAAAATGAATTTGTCAAAGAAGAAGGTAGAACTGTGATCCAATCCAGTCACCCTCCTTTGGAGACTGTTGTTATCCCTTTTAAAGGATCGGAAGTAATTGCTTCCCCTTTTAAACTATCTGATACTATTGTTTCAAAAGATCCAGAAAAAGACAAGATTCTGAAAGAAACAAAAAAGATTATTTCTCAAAATAATTTTGCGAATCTTGCTCTTCGAACGATCGGAGAACAATTGGATCGGATTGAAGAAAAGGTGGAGAAACCTGTTTTTGCTTCTCCCCCCATTTTCAAAAATGATCATCCTTTGGTATTTCCCAAAGATCAGCCAAAGAAAAAGATTGAAAAACCTTTGATCAGTCTTCCTGAAGAAAGGCCAAAAATCGATTTTAAAAACCTACAGGCCACAAATTTAGACAGAATTGATCAATTGCTTGCTGATCTAAAGAAAGAACGACCTTCTACCAGTGCTCTTAATAGTAATGGTGATGGATTTGTTCTTGAAGAAACTTCAGAAGAATCTTCTAATGAAGAATCCTCTGAAGACAAGGATATTGATCTCATTGAAAAGAATTTTCAAAACCTGGAAATTGCCAGATTTTCTTCAAAAGGACCCAAGCCAATGAGTCTGACGAAGAATTGGTATTCCAGACCTACACCTCCTGATTTACAATTTGAAGAAAAAGTTTTTCAAAACCAATCTTCTTACTCTGCTGACAAGGTTTACGAATGGAATATTGATGGATTCTCTGAACAAGAAATCATCAATACCATGAGTAAAATGTCAATGGTTGCCAATGCTTATATCAACAATAACATTAGACAACCAGATATTGTTATAATTTTAACACAAGGTTTTACTGGTGTTTTAAGAAACTGGTGGGATAAGTATCTAACCAGTGATGCTAGGGAATCCATCCAACATGCAGTAAAATGCAATAAGGAAGGATTACCTATTTTAGATGAGGCTATTGGGATGGCACATCCTGATAACATCAACACCTTGATCTTTACTATTTTAAAACACTTTATTGGAACACCATCTAATATAACTAGTCGCGTCAGCGATCAGTTGAATAATCTCAGATGTCATCAGATGTCAGATTATAGATGGTACCAAGATGTTTTCATTTCTCGAGTAATGCTTCGTGACGACAGTCAAAAGCCTTACTGGAAGGAGAAATTTATCGATGGATTACCTCGACTATTTGCTTATAAAGTCAAGGAAGAACTTACTGGTGCTGATGGATTACTTAACTATGAAGAATACACCTATGGTGACATCTTCAGTATTGTTAAGAAACTTGGCATTAGTATGTGTCATGATCAAAGAATGCTTCGTGAACAGATGAGAAATAGTAAGAAGGCCAAATACGAAATGGGCACTTTCTGTGAACAATTCGGTCTTCCTAATATTGCTCCATCTAAAAGAAAGCATAAAATTGCTAAACCTCATGGTGGTTTCAGGAGAAAACCCCGTGATGAATTTTATAAGAAAACTTATAAAAAACCTTTTTCTAAATCTTTCCCAAAGAAAAGGAATTTTAAAGATTCCAAAGAAACTTCTTCCGGAAAATGTTTTAAATGTGGCAAGACTGGGCATTTTGCTGACAAATGTCCCAAGAAAGCCAAAGCTTTTAAAAAGAAGCTCAGCCAGATGGATATTAATCCCAATGATAGAGAAGAACTGTTTCGACTCCTAGAAACAGACTCGTCTTCATCATCGGAGATTCCTGAGTATAGCTCTAGTGATTCAGAATATCACTCTGAAGCTACTATTCCTGATTCCTCTGACTTAAAGCTAGGTTGTAATTGTAATTCTACTTGTTGTAAACCACCTAGTAAGACAATCAATGTCTTAACTAAGGATGAAGAACAAGAGAATCTTTTGCTAACCATGATTTCTCAAATTACTAATCCTGAGCTTAAAGAAGATTATCTTCTAAAGCTAAAGAAGGTAATGCTCCGTAAGGATCCGAAACCTTCTAACCAAAGGGTTAATTTTCAAGAAACCTTGGAAAGATTTTCAAAGAAAAAACCCAAGGATATTTCTGTTTCTGATTTACAATTTGAAATAAATTCTGTCAAAAAAGATATTTTAGACCTCAGATCTGAAATAAATAACCTCAAATCTGAGAATGAAGTTTTAAGACAAGAATTTTTATTAATCAAGATCGACAAACAACTTGATCAAGACATTCCTTCTGATAATGAGCAAACTGAGGCTGGTTCTAGTCAACAGGATTCACCTACCGACAACCAGATTTGTTTAATTCGTCATACTATTCCTCCTAAATGGTTTTCACGAGTTAATATTATTGTTGCTCATGATTTTCAATTTTCTGTTGTTGCTATGATTGATTCCGGATCAGACTTGAATTGCATTCAAGAAGGACTCATTCCTAGTAAATATTTTGAAAAATCTACTGAAAGATTATTCTCGGCAAATGGTTCAAGAATGACCATTAATTATGAGCTCAATAATGCTCATGTTTGCCAGGATAATATTTGTTTTCGGATTCCCTCTGTTTTAGTAAAAAACATGTCTGACAAAGTAATTTTGGGAATCCCTTTTATCTCTTCTTTATATCCTTTCATGACTGAGAAAGACGGTATCACTACCGACCCTTTTGGTCAGAAAGTAAAATTTCACTTTGCTTCTCGTTTTGAAATTGATTCGGATAAGAGCAAGAAATCTTTGTTTTTAGCAAAACAAAAACATTTGAATTTCCTCCAACAGGAAATCAAGTACAAAAAGATTTCTGAACAATTATCCAATTCCATTTTGATTTCCAAAATTGATGCTTTTAACAAACGTTTAATAACATATGTTTGTTTTGATTTACCCAATGCTTTTTGGTATAGGAAGAAACACATAGTTTCTCTCCAATACATTAAAGGGTTTAATGAAGCCAATATTCCAACAAAAGCTAATTCTATTCAAATGAATAGCAAAACACTGGAATATTGTCAAAAGGAGATAAACGATCTTCGTAATAAAGGCATTATCAGAAATAGCAAGTCACCCTGGTCTTGTCCTGCTTTTTACGTCCAGAAGAATGCAGAACTAGAACGTGGTACCCCTCGTCTGGTTATCAATTACAAACCCTTGAACAAAGTCTTAGAATGGATTAGGTACCCTATTCCCAATAAACAAAACTTAATTCATAGGTTGATGCCGTAGTCTTTTCTAAATTTGACCTCAAGTCCGGTTTTTGGCAAATCCAAATAGCCGAGTCAGACAGGTATAAGACTGCTTTTGTTACCCCTTTTGGTCATTTCGAGTGGAACGTCATGCCTTTCGGCCTTAAAAACGCTCCCAGTGAATTCTAAAACATCATGAACGACATTTTCAATCCGTTCTCTACTTTCACCATCGTCTACATCGACGATGTTCTTATTTTTTCCAAATCTATTGATGAACATTGGAAACATTTGCAAACGTTTCTTGACATCATTAGATTCAATGGTCTTGTTGTTTCGGCAACAAAAATTAAATTGTTCCAAACCAAGATTAGATTCCTTGGTTATGACATCTCTGAGGGCAAAATCAGGCCAATCCAAAGGGCCATAGAATTTGCTGACAAATTTCCTGATGTCATTCTTGATAAAAAACAATTGCAGAGGTTCTTAGGATCTCTCAATTATGTTGCTGATTTCTACAAGGATATGAGGAAACAATGTCGTCCTTTGTTTAAACGACTCCTTTCCAATCCTCCTCCTTGGACAGAAATCCATACAAATTTAGTAAGGAAAATTAAGGCACATGTCAAAACTCTTCCGTGCCTTGGTATCCCTACTTCTGATTCTTTCAAAATCGTGCAGACTGATGCCTCAGACATTGGTTATGGTGGCATTCTGAAACAATGTGTTTCACCAGGCTCATCTGAACAAATTGTTCGTTTCCATTCTGGAACCTGGAATCCTGCACAAGAAAAATATAGTACTATTAAAAAAGAAATTTTGGCTATAGTACTATGTATATCTAAATTTCAATCTGACCTTTTAAATCAAAAATTTTTGGTCAAAATTGATTGCATGTCTGCAAAATTTGTTTTAGAAAAAGATGTTAAAAACATTGCATCAAAACATATTTTTGCACGATGGCAAGCTATTTTAAGTGTTTTTGATTTTGATATTGAATATATCAAAGGCACACAAAATTCAATCCCTGACTTTCTCACCCGTGAATTTTTGCAGAAACCACACCATGGCCAGCAAAAAGAAAACCCGAGAGAGAGAGAAAAAGGTGAATCCACCACCTCCAATGCCCAGTATAAACCTCATCAAGAATGAGACTGGATCTGCTACCTCTAGTGCTGTTTCTACAGCATTAGACATTGCCAACAGGTTCCAGCCACTTGGCAAATCTGTTCAACCACAGACTTTCTCGTCTACAGTAACTACTACTTTTGACCCATATGCGAAAGCAATTGAGTCAAAACCCATCCCTATTACCCCTCAATTTTTCCTCCCAAAAGGAAAAGCTGAGTACTTGAAGAAGCCATTTTCTTCGTATCTGTTTCATATTGAGCCCAATAGCACAATATATACAGATGCTTTCAAAATCTCTTCTTCCTATTTTCCTCCTCTTTTTCACTGGATTCCTGAAGATTTCTCAAAAAATCTCCAGTTTTATTCCAGTATTTTAATTCAAACAAATTCTTTGGTTATCAAACCCATTCCTGACAAGGTTGATGCCAATAAATTGATTTACCACAGTGCCTATTTTCATCGAGTCATTACTCAAGCAGAATGGGGACCCTCCCCATCTTCTACTAAACGACTTGACCTAATAGACACTCCTGTCTCTTATTTTGATTATATTGATGCTTGGAAGCGCTTCATGTTCTTCCAAACTCCTGCTATGGACCATTCATGGTTCTTCTGTTTTGACAAACATTTTAAAGGAAGTTTTCCTCTTTGGTTCATCCAATGGTGGAACCAATTTGGATATATTCCTGAAAATCTTCCTGATGAGCTCCTAAAAGCTTATCAACATTTTTCTACTAAAGTTGGTCCAACCCTGGATCAACATTCCAGAAAATTTCACCACACCTTGCTTTTCTGTAAGAAGTACCACTTCCCGTGGATCTTCAAATGGAACTATGAAAGAAATGGTGATGTAATGACACGAGTTTATTTCACAAAATGGTGGGATAAATTCGCCCATAACCAAAAAATTGTTGATTTACTGATCAAGGATTTTTCCCAGTCTGCTCCCAACTTGCAGAATATTAAGGAATTCCCACAGATCATGGCTGGACCATCCAAAGGACCTGAATACCCATTATTGCTTCAGGCCCCTGCTTCTCCGACAAAATCCGGGGGGGTAAAGGATAAGGACAAAGAAAGTTCATCCAGCAAATCCTCTAAGTCCAAGAAGACAACAGATTTACTCTTCGACAGACTTAATAAAAAGGATTTAATCAACATATTAAAAGAATCATTGTCAAAGTCTCAAAGCAAATCTGGAGATGACTCAGACTCTGCATCAGAGGCTTCATACAGCAATTTCTTCGGTAATTCCGGATTTATCGGAATCGACACAGATGAAGAATAATTGCTAATTACTACCTGACAGAAGGTCCCACTTCTGTCGACTACTACTTGAGTTCAAAGAAGACCAGGATCCACCAGTCTTCTTTAAAGCTTTGTCATTTTGTGCCGAAAGCAACTCAGCCGCCATACACAATGATGACACCCGTGGTTAAATAGTACCAACACTGTTCACTCACGGATTTACTTTTGCTTTTACTTTCCCGTGCTTCAACAGTAGTTGACAGCTGTGAGTCACGGATCTTATGTAAACAGGGACTCCTTCATCTATAAAAGGATAACCTCATTTCATTTCTAGAGAGAGACAATTTTAGCGAAAACCATATTGTAAGCTATCTACTACTCTCTGCCTATCACCACTATTACTCAAGAGCAAATCTTGCTCTACCTTGTGCCATAAACTTTGTAATCTTATTAAAGTTTATGAATATGTTTATTTTCATATTATCTGTTTTAATTTCTTTATTTTGCATCGCATCCATGCATATGGTCGGTTCTACCACCTACCTTTAATTGTGCATATTTATCTGCTTTGCTTTATTCTTCCATATTCTCCTTCCTTCTCTTCTTCTCTAATCTCTCTTCTCTCCATTTCTGCTGAAATATGATGATAAAAAAGTAAAATCACATGTTTTTAAGTGGGTGTGCATGGTGTGAGACTTCTGTGTAGCACAACTCTTTATTAAAAAAAAAAAATTGAAAATACAAATATAAAAGGAATATTTTGTTTTGAGTATATATATATTTAAATAAATCCCACGATAATGACATATTAATAGAATAAAATAACTGTATAACTGAAGTGAATAATAACATTAATAATCTTAAAAGAGAAAGTGGGAAAGGAGTGTGGATAAACCGTGCGGTGCATGGACCATGAGAAGTCAAAGAGACGGCAAAGTCCCAGACTCCCCATCATTTGGTGCCATTCACATTGATGTAGCCCATATAACCTCACATCATAATTTCCCTCGATTAAATAAATAAGTAAATAAATAAATTATTCCGGACCAGACGAGACGGTCAGAGACGCCCATGTTCACTTTTTCTACCCCCAACTAACCAAAACCCCCCGCCCTGTTTCAACGATCACATTCTCTTCTTCTGATGGGCTCAATCTTTTAGCTCCATCTCACGCTCTTTCTCTCTGAGTTCAGAGTTCTAGGGTAGGGTTTGGGTTTTGGCTCTTGGAGGCTGACGCGATGGCTTTCTCGACGACCAGCTTTGCCGGTGCCAAATTGGAGGCTCCGTTCCTGAAATCTGCGCTGTCTTCAAGGGCCTCGCCTTCCTCTAAGCTTCCCATTCTTTGTAAGCACATTCGGAGCAGAAAAACCTTGATTCAGAGAGGAGTCAGGTGCGAGTTTGCTGCCTCAGATGCTTTTGTTCAGACCGATAAGCTGTCCGCTCTTGAACAGCTCAAGATCTCTGCTGCTGACAGTAATAGCTCCCGTTCTTCTCATTTTTTTTTTTTTTACCGTAATAGCTTCGAAAGAGTTTAATGTTCCTTTAAGATTTGTAAGCTTTCGATTATTAGGACATAACCACCTGTCTTTGCCTATGGAAATTGATGATTTTATTACATGTGGAGAAATCATCTGAATGTTGATGATACAGTTGCTAAGTCATGGGTGATTTAATTAGATGTCGAGAAATGTTAATAGCTTAGCCAATTAAATAGAGTTTTCTTCTGCATCCTTTTCAGTTACTGGTAACATTAAACGTTCAGGACGGGGGCTGTGCACAAATAAGTTTCAAAATCCAAGAAATTTTTTGTAAGCACTTCCAAGCATTTGTGATAAGAATTAAGATTCAGTAAATATAGGTCTCAATTCACAAAGTTTTGATCATGTGATCGGTTGAGTTCGAGTGTCATGTAAACTTATCTATGAATTATCTTTTCAGTGATTAATGCGGGATATGTGTGTAACTCTCAGTGCATGATTTCTACTTGTGCCAGAAATGAGATCGCTTA